>NW_025824552.1:0-1110 GCF_002878395.1 Capsicum annuum | reverse complement strand
TCAATGGTTGAAACCATGCATATGTGATCTGAGATTTTCCATGGAAGTTTGATAAATATGAATGATAAATTGTTTTCAAATTCCCATGATAATGTTTTGATACTCCATATTATATTGTGATCAACAAAAGAGAGCATGAATTTGAAATAAATATTGTTCACCACTAGTAAATGATGTAGCACCTTGGTTTTTACATGATTATGCATATGTGGATATGATATTGATGAATTGCAAGTCGGGTATGATGATACCCTATAGAATATGATATGTGATTGAATAAAATAAAATTTGAATGCATTGATTTTACATGAGAAAGGTGGATGCCCGAAGAAGGCTTTTGAGACACAAGGGCTCATCGCTGGAATAACGTGTTTGCCGACACGAAATATTGGTACCAGGCTAAGTGATCTTGTGTACTTGACTTCATGTGTGGAATAACGTGTTATATTCTTTGACTTCACCGGATGTTGTCACTGGTATGTTACGAATATTTTCTCATTGATATTTATGTATTGCTTGATCCCGGGTCTACTTTATCTTATGTGACCCCCTATGTGGCTGTTGGTTTTGGGTTTGAGCCCAAAGTCATTGAAGAACCCTTCACTGTTTCCACGCCTATAGGTGATTTTGTTGTTGCTAGAAGGGTGTATAGAAATTGTGTCGTGTCTATTCATAGTAGGGAAACTGTGGCAGGCCTCATAGAACTTGATATGATAGATTTTGATGCCATCCTTGGGATGGACTGGCTCCATTCGTGCTATGCCACACTCGATTGCAGGACCCGAAAGGTCACTTTTTCTTTCCCGAATGAGACACCAATTGTATGGGTAGGGAGTTCGGTAGAACCTAGAGGTCACTTTATCTCTTATCTTAGAGCCCGAAAACTCATCTCCAAAGGTTGTATGTACCATCTAATTCGAGTAAAGATTCAAAAGTTGAAAATCTTCCTCTGCAGTCAGTCCCTGTAGTGAATGAATTCCCAAAAGTCTTTCCCAAAGATCTCCCAGGGATACCCCCGATAGGGAGATAGATTTTGGCATTGATGTGTTGCCAGACACTCGTCCTATTTCTATTCCGCCATATAGAATGGCTCCCGCAGAACTAAAGGAG
>NW_025824551.1:0-1199 GCF_002878395.1 Capsicum annuum | reverse complement strand
TCAGCTTTATTAAAGCTAAAGGATCAGTCAGCTTTATCAAAAGAAGATAGCCTATCAGTCAGCTTTATCAAAAAAAGACAGCTTACCACATCTGCTTTCTCAAAAGGAATCTCATGCTTTTCAAAGAAGAAAAGACAGAAGACACTCAGCTTTTCAAAAGCTATCAAAAGGAATCTACTTTAGATATTTACATCTAAACCTTACACTTGTATGCACAAGATGCATCACTCACAGTTTCTCTGTCTATTTAAGACAACTTGTAAACTAGAGTAAGGACATCAGAAATTTCACCCATCCTAAGAAATTCTCTCCTGCCCTAAGCTCTTGTAAACCGTTTTGTAATGTTTTCTTTGAAGTTTGAATAAATTTGTAAGTTTCTTAATCTTTCCTTATATTCTATTTCTATTTGCTTTTCATTATACTCACGATCCTTTTACCTGGTATCAGAGCCATGATGGCAGATTGCGTACCTAGCATGAGCGGCTAAGTACACAATCTGTCTAGAGCATGGAAAAGCTAATTTTAATCTAAGTAATTTAAGATTTTATCATCTAATTTTATACTTTTATAAAATTATGTCACCATATCTTGTCTTATAATGAATTCTTAATGCAAGTTCGGGGTTTCTATTTACTGTTTAAGTGTTTAACAGAACCGATTAATCTTCGGTGAGGACGTTGGTCAGCCTGAAAGTAGGTCGTAAGCTTAGGAGAAGCGTGTTAGACCTTGTTTGGTGGTCCCGTCACTGAGAAAACACTTAGCTGTCTATAGTGTAATGCCATTAAAACTTGTTAAGATTCCTTAAGCCTCTGATATGTTGATATAATTTGTTATTAGTAAAATCTTAATGACACTTGTCTTCTATTTTCTTAAACTAAAATTGCTTGCTTTTCCTATCAGTCTCTAGACAGTATTTTCTACCATGAATTCTAACGTTCATACCAAAAATACTGTTAACCTTTCTTCCAAAGCAACCCAGATTGCTAATATCGAAAACAATCTTCAAAACTGGAGTATTCCAGAAGAATCTTTTAGTACGATTTACCAAATCGGAAAATTTAATTTTTTCAAAAAACATAATATCAAGACCTCTGAGTCTACTGTTGCTATCAATAATTCTTTAGAAATTATTCAACTTCTAAATGATTTAGATATTACCCGATACAAGAGTCAGTTTCATTATCTGCATATCGGGCTTG
>NW_025824550.1:0-1305 GCF_002878395.1 Capsicum annuum | reverse complement strand
AAAATAAGAATTACTCTCTCTTCTTTCTCTATTCTTCTTCTCTACTTCATATTTTATAACAGTAGTAATAAATTAATAGAGAAGAGTTTGATTTTTAAAATTTTGAAAAAGAAATGAGCTGTAAGGGAGAACATACAAAAAAAAAAAGTAAAAGTGAAAAAAGTAGTAATAAATAAGGAGCCAAGAGTTCGTCTTTAGAATTTTGGAATCACTATGAGCAAAGTGGTATTTGAACTCGAGCACGGCATTAAAAAGCAGCGCTTTATACTTTGTTAAAGCACCCTCTTGAGCACCCATTGACAACCACTTATTGGATGCTCACTGTTATATCCTGCACCAATGTTTTTAAATATCTATGTACATATATAGAGTTTGATACAAGATAAAGTGGGTGCTCGAGCAACCACAGAACTCTATGTGAGTCTGTACCTAATTCTTATTCGTTATTTCTATCCTTGTTTGAATAAAGAGACTTTTTAGAATAGATTTTAACTCAAAAGAAAAGTTTTTAAAGTAAAATTATAAAATAATGACAGTAAATTGTTAAGATACGTTATCGAATTAGATTTAACTTTATCCATTTTGTCCAAATAAATTTTTGAAGAATTTAATCATGACATGTTTGTTAAGAAAAAAATATTAAAACTTGCCACGTATCCGTCTAGTAAGATTATTGGTTCATTAGTCATTGCCATCAAATAGTTACCTAAAGATTTCTGAAAGATCTAATGAAGAAAAGAAAGGAGTCTAAAGATTTCTGAAAGATCTAATGAAGAAAAAGAAGGAAATGTAAAAGAACAACAACCTATTTATTTCTCATTTTATTTCTATTTCATTGAACGTACCTGAATAGTATCTACAATGGTATTCTAATTTTTCTGCTTCATATCGGTATTTTAGTACACCTCCATAACTATATTCACTAGCATATGCTTCTACTATATATATAAATTTTCTATTTTCATCTGGAAATTGTAGTTTTGGTAATTCTTTACAAAGTAATTTTATTTTCTGAACTAGAAAAAGCTATGAGAAACATACAGTTAATAGAAAAACAGATGAAAGTAAATTTAGGTAGGTATTTGTAAGAGTAGTTAGGTAGGTATGGTATGTAATTTACTCTAGTCATATAATATTTACCAAATGTTTTTTCTAATATGATTTTTCTTATATCTGCTACTTTTATATCCTTAAGTGCATACAAAATAAGTATTTTAAATTTATCTACCATCACATCAGATAAATAATTATTCATTTTCATAAAATTGCTATTTTCAAAATATTCCCTTCAATCATGTACATAAC
>NW_025824549.1:0-1379 GCF_002878395.1 Capsicum annuum | reverse complement strand
GATCTAAATAATTGGACAAATAAATTTGAGAACTGCAATAAAAACTTGTTATACATTGCAAATATTAAGAATGCAGTTATTGTATTATAATAGAAGGGGGGAAAAATAAAATAAACAACAACACTTGGTATTGCTATTGAGCAAGTTTACGCATTAATATTAGCCTCTATAGTATGATAGATCTCAATCATAGCCACTATGGTAGAACAACTGTAATATTCTTGGTTCATTTTCTAAATTTTAGTGTTTAGTAAAACAACTCCTACATGCTACTCGATGTAAGGGACTGCTATTGATGTATTTTTATATTTTAAAAGACTATCTAAAATGTATAATGATAATTGTAAAAGGTTCTCTATACTATTGATGTTATTATTCCTATGTAATAGGATGTTTGTATTATTGAAATATATCAATTCCTTAAGTAGATTATGGACACAATACATCTAATAATTAATAAAATATATTCTTAACTTCAGTAACTTAAGACATCATAAGACATCAGTTTTTTAAAATATTTTTAATTTAAACTTTTTCATCATTCAGTATTTTGCATATAGGAAAATAAACAATAAATACATAGTAAATAAATCTAAAGGCATAAAGAACTCTTACGATCACTCAAATTTTTATCAATAAACTCACAGAAAACTTTCTAAGAAAATTCCTTCACAACAGTTTGAACATAGTTAATCCTTGTCCCTCACTTGTTTCTCTTCAAGCCTTTCCTATGCTTTTCAACTGCTATGCAAGATAGGTTTGATTTTACAAAACAAATGCAATGTAACTTGCAGACATTTTAAAGTAATTAAGCATTTACCACTTATATGGTCTAGGATTAGGAAAAGAATGCTCTATATATAAATCGACTTACAACTTGTGAATTTACAGTAGATGATGATCAGAGATTAATAGTGATGCTTACAGGACATAGCCCATTTCACATGCATGAGGTTAGGTCGTCTTTCACATCTTCCAATAGTGTAGTGAAGATGAAAAAAATGTAATATATAGTACTCCCTCCATTTCACAATAAATTAATTGTTGGATTTTGACACACATGTTGAGGAAAAAAAAAGCAATTTTTATTAATGTGGAGTAACCCATCTGGTTTCAACTGATGTGTCATAATTAAGTTAAGGATAATACTAATCACAAAGCAGTTTCCACTTCAAATTCAAATTGTGAACTGTAATGTGAGAAGATTAGATAAGATTTTCTATTTTTATTTTTTATTAAAAGAATGTAACAAAATCTGCAAGAAATATTACTTTTATAGGAAACAATAATTAAAATTACATAGTTTATATATTATAAAATCTTTTCATCTACTTCAACGCATTGTGATAAGAATATTTTAGTTTGAATTTCAAGCTGCC
>NW_025824548.1:0-1212 GCF_002878395.1 Capsicum annuum | reverse complement strand
ATAAGCTTGGAAGTATACTATAAGTAATGCAATTGTCTTCTCCTATATACATATAAAACATACACAAACAAAAAGTTGTGAAGGCACGCAACTAACGCTTGATGCAATTGTTTTCTTGTTATAATATTTGTTATTTGAAGGAAACTTTAGCATAAGTGATAAAGTTATTATAAGATTACGAGTTTGAATTGTGAAGATAATAACTTAAAGAAATATAGAATAAAATTCATCTAGATGACTCTTTATGGTCCAATTCTTCTCCAAACATATATGGTCCAATTCTTTATTACTTGGTATTGGTTTTTAAATTCTTATAGTCGTTTCCCATTGTGTCAGGATTGGGAAGATGGCCTATCTGAAACTGATGCTGATGGTTTTTTTTGTTATTTTACGGTGTTTTCGGGTACAAGAATCTGTACTTTGGCACAACAACTTCAACACTAGTTCAAGTTTAAAACAAGAACACTATGAAGTACAAAAACACCCTCAACACAAGATCAAAGTAATCTTTCTAAGAAGTGCATTTTATTTTTTCAGAAATTAAGATGAAACAGAAATATAAAGTAAGTCCCCCGACTTCACGGAATGTCCTTAAGGAATAATTCCCCTCACTGTACCCGAGGTTTTGGAATCTTCCTCCCAAGATAAAATGGCTTTCAATCCAACTATAGTGGTACCTCAAATAATTGGATTCATCAAACACACTCAACGATTTGATTGATCACAAAGAATGTTTTGAAGACAAGAAGAGTTTTTATTTCAGAATTTTTTTCATTCATTTCTAAACCTGTGGATGAAAGCAGGTTTATATAGCCATCACATGCCTTTGCTGAAAGGTGGCAATGGTTCACTTAAAAGGTGTATCCTTTGGAAGAGTCATGTCTGTTCATTCGAAACATTGTGTTTTTTTCTTAACAGACACAACTATCTGAACAGTCACACCTTTTCCAAAACAATATGTCTTTTGCTCAAAGGTTGTGTCCCTCCATTTTCCATTCACACCAATTAAATCCAACAATCCCCCACATGAATGGGGAATGGCTATTATGTAAAACTTTACGGACAAGTATGTGATCATCAAGCAAAAACTGATTGCATCTGGATAAGTGGGTTTCCCTTTGAACTTTCCGTAGTGAACATGCATCTGATGCACTCGGTCAATCGATAGATTTGATATCATTGAACCGTCGAGCTTTAATGTACACCTAGACA
>NW_025824547.1:0-3727 GCF_002878395.1 Capsicum annuum | reverse complement strand
ATTTATATAGATATATTATCGAAATCCGCTTTGCCTTACTTGTCTTTCCACCTTTGCACGTCCACGGTAAGCTTAGCGAAGAAACGTCTATCCTCATGTGATATCTATGTAAATTCAAAGCATTATTGTCGTGCTCAAATAATGACAGATGTTTTTCCTTCTTTTTTTCTTTTAACTCATATGACTGAACTTAGACTAGAAATACTCTAAGCTTCCTACGTACCTCGACAGGATCAAGTCATAATGTAGTTCAAGAATGATGAGTTAATTTATTTTTATTTTTTAAAAAAAAATTATCCTTTTTCTTAGAGAGTCATTCACAGTTTAGACTCATGCGGGCTAGGAGAGACATGCAGTTGAAGCTCGTGCCTTAAGGAGCGTAGGCAACCTTTATGGAAAGTACTGCTTCAGGAACTTATCATTGATGGGACCAACTCTTACACCATCTTGATCGACAATCATATAAGCGTCGCTTGAATAAGCTTCATTCACTACATATGGCCCATACCATTTTGATGTAAACTTGTCACCAATGTGTTTGTTGAGGATTATGGGTCTTCGAACTGCTAAGACCAAGTCACCTGATACCAAACTAACAAGGAAACAGAAGAAACACACACCAAACAGTCCACTAGTGCAAGAAACCGTGTACCTTTTTTGGTGACCACTCTCGGATTCAAGAACAAGAACAAGAAGAAAGAGTTTACAAGGTGTTTAACACCAAAAATAGACAACCACCAAACTATATTAAAAAAAATAAAAGGAACAACAATAACAACAATAATCCACACGGCTTCACTACTACAATACAAACTACAAAGTCACAACAAGATAGAGATAGAAAGGTAGACAAATAGAGGTGTAATCCTAAAAACCCAAGAGCCTATTCCACTCTCAGACCCTTAACACTATACACTACAATAACCTATCTCTTACAAAGATACAACAGACGAGTCCACCCCTCAAGCACTAACGTATCAAGCAAAATGCAACACATAAATTATTCCACACTTGTACGATTCCCTAGTTTGGTTTTGGGACTCTTTCTCTCTCTCTAAGAGAAGTGTTTTTTTAATATCTTTAAACAAATAAATACTAAAAACCTTACAAGGTTCTATTTATATTACATTACAAAAATAAGAGATAAAATACTAAAAGACCCTTTAATGAAAAAGGCTTCAAAAGATGCCCAGGGGTGTGTTTGGGGCGGCCTTGTGCGCTCCAAAGCCCATCTTCACACTTTAAATTGCACACGCCCTTAGTTGCATTCAAAATACTCAAAAATCATTCATGGTCATGATCGTACTTTTATCATCCTCTCCATATTGAGAGAAATGTGCCCACAAATTCATGACCTCACCTCTTTTAGAGAGGCACTTCACAATCTCCTTCATGCGGCCACACATCTTCTCCATCTTCCTTACTTTACATTTCAAACTCTTCTTGCTCTCCATCTTGAGGTTTTTCATCAACCTTAGTCGATTCAATTACCACTTCTTCCCCAAGATAGTATAATTTTCCCTCCCTTAGGATCACGTTCCTCCGGTTTAGATACTCACTAGCCTTATGCCCCCACCCTAGGCATTTGAAGCGTTACCATAAGCTTGGGTGGCCATCTCTCATCTCTCATCCTAACTCCCTATATATACCCCTCACCGCTTCTTCCCTCAAGTAAACATCACCATAAGCTACATAACCCCCATATTGTTTCTCCCTACCATATCTCACTACACGGTTGGGTCGATTTGAATTAAGTGGATTTGGATTTGGTGAAAAGTAAGAATTTTGGTTTAGTAACTTTTGGTTTAGTAGAGTTTGGATTGAAATGTGAGACCTTTGGTTAAATGGAGGGCTTAGGTTTGGTGTTGGTATTTATGTTCCAAATCTTTCTTGTTGGACTTGGTGAAGTGGAGGGTAGGTTGTCTATCAAACTCTCAGCTTTGGGAAGCATTTGGTGGTTGTCTCGGTGGATTGATCATTTGGTGTAACATTTCGTGGGAGATGGTAGGGGAAATGTTTTGGTCCTGTCCACTTGAGGACACATAATAGTGTTGAGGAGTAGAGGGATGGATCTTTTGGCTTTCCACTCATTCCAACCTCCCACTCATAGTAGATACATCCCCTTTCAACAATGTTATATCCTCTTTCACTAAAGACACATCCGTTTCTAACTTCCCAAGACTCACTTGCATTATTTCCAAAGTGTGGTTGAGGCCCTCAATAGAAACCCTGAGGATATTGGTATCATTGTTGCCCATTGTTAGGGAGGTCATTCCCTCCATAGCAATGTACCTAAGAAAACACATACAAAACAATAAATGAGTTAGTTATAAAAGAAAGGTCCTCACACTCTCTCTTTAGTCCTTTGCCTCTCAGGTTTCTTCACTCAATCACACAAGTGTGGCAAGCTTGATTATATTCCGGGATTGAGAGCTGGACCAAGAATTTACAACGACTCAAAATAATAAAGCACACAAAGGAACGTAAACATGAAGAACGGTTTCAAAACTAACTTACGATCTAGTACTAGCTTGTAAGTTAGCTTTGGAATCTACAAACGAAACTAAAGACACAAAATGAAACTAAAAGATCAAAATTTGAGAAAAAAATTGTCGTGTGAACAGTAATTTGATGACATTTCACCTCCTAATTGGCCACGATCCCACAAGTTTTAATTACCATTCTTGAAATTTTTAGTCCTTATAATTTTGGAATGGAAGACAATTGGTTTTGGGGGGGAAAGCACAAGTCTTGAACCCTTTTCAAATCCAAATCTCAAAAAGAGAGACTTGACTTGTACTTGTTCCACAAAACAAGGTCCTTGAAATATGGAAAAGTGGTTGAAAAAGTTAATGTCAAGTCTATGAGTGATGTGAACTAGTCCTTTCACCAACAACTACTACAACTTGTCCTTCACCATTTGTAGATTTAAAGTTTACTTTTCTTCTGTTAACAAAAGATGAAAGGGTGAAAAAAAAAAGGAACACAACAACAATTTTTCAATAACAACAGCAACAATTCCAACGTCCAACTACAAGGTCACCTTCGGCTAAGTTATAACAACAACATCAACATACAGTTCACACCTTGTCCACAACAACACTTCTAAAATTCAAGCTCAAGTTTTAGATATAGAATCAAGTGCTAGTGAACAAGAAGGCCAACACTTAGAAACTACTAAACAAAGAAAAAAAGATACCAAGATCTAGTGACAAATCTTTTGGCCAAAACAACAACAACAAGGAATACACTCTCAGCCAAGAACAACTTCAAGAACACAACTTTTCTCTTTTTTTTTTTGCCTTTTTCTAATAAGAAAGCCCAAGATTTATATTGTAGGAACAAGATCAACCAAAATATTTGATACCAAATGATACCAAACTAACAAGGAAACACAAGAAATACACACCGAACAGTTCACTAGTGCCAGAAACTATGCACCTCTTTTGGTGATCACTCTCGGATTCAAGAACAAGAACAAGAAGAAAGAGTTTACAAGGTGTTTAACACCAAAAACAGACAACCACCAAACTATATTAACAACAATAAAATGAACAACAATAACAACAACAATTCACATGGCTTCACTACTACAATACAAACTACAAAGTTACAATAAGATAAAGATAGAAAGGTAGAGAAATAGAGGTGTACTCTTAAGAACCCAAGAGCCTATTCCACTCTTGGACCCTTAACACTACACACTACAATCACCTATCTCTTACAA
>NW_025824546.1:0-1411 GCF_002878395.1 Capsicum annuum | reverse complement strand
TTCTCCACTTTTCTATGTCCAGGTATGTCCAAGAACAAACTTTTTTTTTAACAAAAGAAATTATTATTCGATGTTGGATATCTGTATTAGAGTCTGAGTAATCAGAATTTGCATTGGGTAGGGTTCATTCAGGGGTAGCGGGTTCTATCAAGGATTTTTTTATATTCAGGACTCGAACTCGTGACTCTAGTTAAGGAAGGAGCAGTCATATCCACTGCACCACATCTTTTGGTGGTATCCAAGGACAAACTTAGTAGTATAATAATAGCGTTTAAGTTTTATTTACCATTGGCGTTCAAAATATTTTATATTATTAGATAAATTTGATAGATTACCCTATTTTCTATATAAAAATTTAAAAAAAAATTGCGCAACAAGTTAAGTATAGTGTAGAATATTTTGTACACGACAATGCATAACAAGGACAGAGCTAACTAATAGTCAGCGGAAAATTCTTTTGTTCACATTTTTTTATTTTAAATCTCCTTAATTAAGATGTTGGTTCCGCTACTGATGCACAAAACTTAAATTCATAATTATAATAATGATTCTTATTTATGTAACTCAAATTTAAATAACTACTAACAAGGGTGGATAGAATTTATCTATCCTTAATTAAATATTTTTGGTTCGAATTTTGATATGAAAAGAATTATATTAGGAAACGCTTTCCTCTTAAATGAGATTTTACATGCCAAGAATTTAAATTAGTCAGAATTACAGTATGTATACCATATACAAAAGTGGAAAAAGAAAATAAAAATAAGCTATTTATTTTTAAATTTAGAAGCGTGTCATTTTTTATGGAATGAACTAAAAAACATGTGTCGCAAAAATTAAAATAATATTTATTTTGCAAAACTTAGCACTTCCGAAGAGCTAGATTGATATATTATATGTTGAATCTTTTTATTTTTTATTTTTTATTTTAATATTTCTAACTGAAATTCCTGATTCGACCACTGAATCTTTATGTCTTCAATCATTTGGAGTCTGAATTGTCTTTAACCATTTGGAGTTCGAAACACACTAGATTGATATATTATATGTTGAATTTTCTTTATTTTTTTAGATTTTAACATTACTAACTGAAATTCCTTATTCGACCACTGAATCGTTATGTCTTCAATCATTTGGAGTCTGAATTGTCTTCAACCATTTGAAGTTCGAAACACACTAGATTGATTTATTATATGTTGAATCTTCTTTATTATTATTTTTTTAATATTTTAATATTTCTAACTGAAATTCTTGATTTGACCACTGAATCTTCATGTCTTCAATCATTTGGAGTCCCGAAACACACTAGATTAATATATTATATGTTGAATCTTCTTTATTTTCTTTTTTATATTTTAACATTTCTAACTGAAATTCCTGGTTTGACCACTGAATCTTCATATCTTCAGTC
>NW_025824545.1:0-1406 GCF_002878395.1 Capsicum annuum | reverse complement strand
TAAATTATATAATTTAAATAAGGTAAAAACTAATACAACTTTTAGTTGATTTTAAATTCAAAATATTATGACAATAATTAAATTATCTTCTATATATACTAAATAGCTATAATTGCTCCATCAAATGATCCACGGTCAAATTCTCATTATTTTGATCTATGTTTTTGTGTTTTTACATGAAACAAACAACTTATTTGTTATAATTAAGTTTATCTTAATTTAATTGCATGCATTTGTACTACTCTATGATAGCTCTCGAGGTAGGAATTATTACATGTAGTAGTTTTGATGAATATGCAAGACGTCATAATGCATAATATGTGTTTTGGGATTTGAGATGTGTTATGTTCAGTGGCGGAGTCAGACTTTTGGTTAAGGGTATTCATATTTTTTCGTGGGCAAAGAACTATTTAAAAAACAAAGAAAATAAAGCACTGTTGCACCTGCCAAGGTTCAAACCTGGGTTGTTGATGCGGAAATGCACACTCTTGACCACTGGACTATGCTTCTCTAGCTTGTCAAGGGTGTGCAACAACATGTATATAACCATAAATATCTATATTTAACCTATATCCTCGAAAAAATTTTTTCGATGAAGGGTGTTCATCTGACCACCCTTCGTTGGCTTTGGCTCCGCCACTGGTTATGTTTTACGCGGATGAATAAATTAGAGTAAAGGCACTATATAATACCTATAAGGATAAACTACATAGAGTAGCAAACCTAAGTTTTAAATTACAAAAAATAGCAACACTTTAATGAAATTACCTTATGTAGCAAACCTAACATTATTTTAAGTGGGGAACCACAATTACCGCCTCTCAAAAGCAGGTTTCACTATTCATGCTTAAACTTTATCTTTCCTTTAATTGCTTTATACTTTACCATTTTTCATGCTTTTTCTCAGATTTTCTCTTTCAAACATTTTCCTTCTTAACATTTTTTCCATGATCTGATAAGGATATTGTTCCACAATTTCAGGTAACTAATTAATCCAGTTATTGCATGTTATCAATTTTTTAATAGTTTTTTTTAATTTTATACTATAAACAATTTCTCCACTTCATCTTTAAGGTTTTGATTTTTGTAGATGTTACTGAGAATCAAGGTCATCGGATTTGCTGAATTTTATTTTCTTTGTTTTTCAGTTAAATTTGATGTTTTATGAGTTGATATAGTTGAAAAAATTAAATTTTGGATGAGAATTGAAACTTGGTTTTATTTTGATGAGATTAATGAAGGATAACCGGAGTTGAATGGATATTGTAGATAATTTTGGATTGATCTGCTGTTGTTGTTGGTTGGATTTTTGCGAAGATAGCTGATATTTTGAAGAAAAAAATGGTTGAAAAAAAATTGTTTTCCAAAAGACAAAAAATAAAAAAATATGAGAAGAAAAGAAAAGC
>NW_025824544.1:0-1542 GCF_002878395.1 Capsicum annuum | reverse complement strand
AGGTAGAGAAGGGTGTTTTGGGCCTTCATGGTTTAGGATGCTCGTCATGGCTAGTGCCCCAACTCGGGTCATGATAAAATTGGTATCAAAGCGTAGTTCGTGGTCCCAGGGTATCTGGAAAATCGCGTCGGGTAGATTCTTGGTTATGGGTGCACCACACTTATAAGCAAGAGGCTACTAGGCATTTAGGATATGTTTCCCTTCTTTGTGATTTAGTTATTTCTTCAGAGTCTAAACTGTTCCCTAATCAATGATCTCTTGTATTTCAGAAACACTGTTATGCCTCCACGCCATATCATCGATCGAAATGCTTAGGAAGATGAGGTCCGTCCCACCCATGGGATGTGGACTTGTAACAGAGCTCATATTCTAGAACTTGTACCTATTCCGGGAGTCCCTCCATTCCTGACCAGTCCACCTCAGGCTCCGCAGATTGATGACAACCGTCCCCCGACTGGTTAGAGAGATATTTCAAATGAAGAATTCAGATGTTCTATTCATATATTGACACAGTTGGTAGCTAACTAGGCTCAACGATCAAAAGATATTGGGTATGCATCTGTTATGTCTGAGACTACCAGGGTCGGACATTTCATGAAAATAAACCCACCTAAGTTCACTGGCACCAAGGTGGAGGAAGATCCATAGGAGTTCATCGATGAGATGGAAAAGATCTTTAAGTTAATGCATGTGGATGAGGTTGAAGGGGTGGAACTAGCAACTTATCAGCTTAAGGATTTTGTGAATCAGTGGTATGCCAACTGGGAGGATGCAAAAGGTGAGAGTGTTGAGCCCACAGTTTGGGGCAAGTTTGTGGAAATTTTCCTTGATTGATTCTTTCCTCTGGAGTTGAGGGAGGCCAAAGAGAAAGAGTTTATAAATCTGAAGCAGGGCAGTATGAGTCTCCAGGAGGACACTTTGAAGTTTAACAAACTAGACCATTATGCACCAGAGTTGAAAACTAGTTCGATCGATTAAGTTTAAATGGACATTATAGTTTATATCAACTTGTCTCTACCATGACTCTTTGTATATGTCGAATTAAAGAGCCTACAATGTGTAAAATGATAGATTTTCGAGTTAGCTTTCCAACGATACAAATTTTGCTAAAATCCGGCACCCGAGCAAGAAGTTATGGCCTTTAAAACTGGTATGCGTTGCCTAACCAATCGCACATGGCCACTGGAAAGCATATGCGGCGCCTATGTAAACATAGGCGATAGCATAGGCGGCGCCTATGTAAACATAGGTGATAGCATAGGCGGCGCCTATATAAACATAGGCGATATCACATACGGCGCCCATGTAATGGTTTCAAGTGACTTAAACACTCCGTTTTGGGGGCAAAATGGTCCTTTTCCCACCCTTATTCAGCCATAAACACGAAATTCAGTCCCCAATTCTCCAAAATACATCCACATTCATCTAAAAATTCTCAAGAACACTCCTAAGGGTTTGAAACTAAAAACTCAAATAAATCAAGATTCAACCGTGAGTTTTCAAAATCGATTAGAGATTCGGAATCCCCAATCCACAGGCTTC
>NW_025824543.1:0-3376 GCF_002878395.1 Capsicum annuum | reverse complement strand
TGTTTCTCAAACTAATGAATGATAGTTTAGATGTGTTTCTCACACCCTCAATAATTTAGATATGAATTTAAAAAAAAAAGAGAATAATTTTGATATATTTTTGACACTTCACTCGATAAACCCATAAAAAAAATGTTTCAGCCTAGCCCATCAAATGTTGTGTAGATTGGGCTAGTTAAATGTGGAAATTATATGAGTAACTTACATAAATCCCGGATAGTTTCAGCAATATTATATAAAATCCTGGATAATTTGCTAATTACATCTTATCCCGAAATTTTGAATTGTGATACATATGTTAAGCAGTGATACATATGAACTAGTAATACATATGTACATGTATCACTAGTATATACATATGTATACAGTAGTGATACATATAGCATTTGTATCACTAGTAAATATGAATCCGAAATTTTATGTAATTTTTTAATACATTAAGGGATATTGCGTATTATGGTGTCTTAAATATGGGATTTGTGTAATTTTTCCAAATTACATCCAGTATTCCTAAAGCATCTGGTCTTGAATTTTCTCCATCAAAGTGTGTGATCATAAGTTTTTTTTTTCTCCTAAATAAGTTTCAGTGATTGCATAACATAACTTCAGTCAATTGAGTAGGTTCATTATTTTAAAATATCCTGAACGCATGTTTTATGAGGAACATATCTAAGTTCTAACGTTCCTTTATACGGTAAAACTTTTGTCAACTTGTGAAGATTCTATAGCATATGCCTTATAGGTAAGAATTATTTGGTCATATTTGTTCCATAAATATTCATTATATCATTTACTCAATATTTTTTTAAAAAAATCTTTACTGCCACAAATCTCTATTAAAAACTTTTTCTACATATTTTTTCTAAATTCATAATATAGTTAAAATTTTAATTTGAGAATTCAAAAGACCTACATAAAGAAAATATAATGAATTTATTTGGTACAATCTTTTTAGGGTTTAGGGTTTAGGGTTTAGGGTTTAGGGTTAGGGTTTAGGGTTTAGGATTAGGGTTTAGGGTTTAGATTTTTTTTTTGTTTTAGTAAAATCCACTAGGCAAGGCGCCTAGGTTCGTTTTATAAATTTTCAAAATCAAAAGTCATTACAAATGTAGCCAAAGCTTTAAAATAAAGTAAAAAAAAATTAATCTAATGACCAAAATAAGACTTATAGAATGTCTTAATCTGGTGTTACAATATGAGTGAATAAAATAAGCTAAACTTGCTAAAGATGTACTAAAAATTGCAAAACTAATATTTGAGTGGTGTATTATCCATGAACTGAATTTCCATCTTGCCTTAGCTAACTTTGATGTTCCTTGGCTGTGTTGTTTTGAAGACTCACGGCATCGATGCTTGTTGGAAGCTCCTTGGTAGTGTTGTTTTGAAGCTCTTGGTGCACAAATTAGTCGACAAAAATGTATCCCAAGTCTGGAACTCTTGGTGCACAAATTAGTTGACAAATCATATCTTGTATCATCTGAATGAATGTTGAGCAGCTTCATTTGCAAAATAAAAAATCTCATGTATCAATTTATCGATCTAGTTTGCATCAAATCATCACCTCGTGAAATAGGTTCAATGATACAATAAACTTTATCGAAATTGCAACACGAGCAGGCCATATCATTTCCTTCAAATGTAGGATCAATGGAGTAGTAGCAAACATTAGGCAAAAGTTTGTCCAAACGAAGAGTACGATCACTGGAAAGGCAAATGCATTTCCATTTCCATGCTATGCTAATTCCCTTTGTTAATATTTTCTCAATAGAATGGGCAACAAGTGCTAATACAACACATTGAGAAAAAATTAACAAATGGAATTGGCACAAAATGTTGTAACCTGCAAAAATGAAAACAATGTTAGAAATAAAATTTTTCTCCATGCTCTCCTACCAAAAGCCTTGAACACGGTGATATATTATTTTATCCCTCATCCTCTTCTTGTAACAACATTTTCCAGCAAGGCATATCAAGACACGCCCCAAAATTGTACGCACTATCTTGGTAAATAGACCCCTGGCAGCAGCCTCCATTCCGGAAAAATAAGTACAAATCGAATAACACGTAATCAATTTTCCTCGTCTACATAGTAGTATGATGCAAAAATGAGTTCCATCAATCTTAAGCTCCATTGTTGGGTTATAACAGTGAAACAACCCCATAAAACAGTCACCACTTCCCAGAAGAGTAATATCACCGGCAAAAAGGATGAATTTGCATTTCCAAGCTATCCTAATTGCATTTATTAATATTTTCTCAATCGAATGAGCAACAAATGCTAATACCACACATTGAAAAATAATTAAAAAATAAAATTTGCATGGCATATTGTAACCTGAAAGGAAGAAAACGATGTTAGAAATAAAGTTCATCTCCATGCTCTCCTCCTTAACATGTCGATACATTACTTTCTCCATCATCCTCTTCTTTCCACACCATTTCTCCGCAAGGCATATCGATCCACACTCTAAACTTCTACGCACTATCTCGGTAAATAAAACCCTGGCAGAAGTGTCTATTCCGCAACTTGGCAGCTTGTTAACTTGAGCTAAATGAGTACAAATCGACCACCAAGTTGCCAATTGTCCTCGTCTAGATAGTAATACGATGTACAACTGATTTCCATCAATCCCAAACATCATTATGGGGTTAAAACAGTAGCACAACCCCATAAATTAGTATCTCCACTCCATCATCCTTTTCTTGCAGCGCGTACTCGCAAATATGGACATTGAAACTTGTCGCTATTAATTATCTTCCTTCCTTGTGAGTCCAGCTCGTTGAATGAGTGCACTCTAATGTCACCGCGTTCTAGTGCACTATTTGACAAGTAGTCCGCAAGATGTTTGCCTTCCCTCATAACATGAGTCACCTGGACGTTTAGATTCTCCAGTTGCTCGCCTATTTCCTCCAATTCTGCAGTTACACTCCATGGCGGCTTCCAGGTACCCGTAATTATGTTTTTCAGAAACAAAGAATCAGTTTCTAATATCAAACTGAACACATTATGAGCTACGCAATATCGAGCGGCCTCTAGAATTGCAATAGTCTCTGAAAATGTGTTTGTGCATTCCGCAATATCCTTAGCTTCTGCATATATCAAATCACCAAGAGGATCTCTAATACAAAACGCATAGGAACTTCTACCTGGATTACCTCTGGAGACGCCATCCGTATTGCATTTTAACCAATTATCCGGAGGTAGATTCCAACGCACCTGAGTAACCTTCAACGCTGGAACAAATTTTTCCAAGACTCGGATTATGTCTGGCCATATATGTGGAACCTGCTTGCTGGTTTTCTGACCTTGAAAAACATATGAAGAGTGTGAGAAACCTGGTAGATAATTCTATTGACAGTCACCTTCTCTCCGTGC
>NW_025824542.1:0-4242 GCF_002878395.1 Capsicum annuum | reverse complement strand
GGGTTGACTTTGTAGAGAATCAGATTTTGTAGATTCTTTACCTTTTGGTTCTTTCCTTTGTATATGGCCAACTGGGCCTTGTTTATGAATGAAATACACTTACCTTGTCAACAAAAGCTTGCCTTTTCCAGTAATTCATTATCATTGAATGGTCTTGGTTCCTACATAAGATCCATGGAATCTGGTTAAGTAAATCATTCCTCTTCTTCTTCTTCAAACTTCCACCATTTGAAGCATTCCATTCCTTCAACTTAGTTTTCAGCATTTCATGTTTACCAGCCAGAATATAATCTGGCTTTTTTGAGATCTCAAAAGAATTCCACCAGCCTTCCACCCTCTCCTTAAACCCTTCCTCATCCATCCACCGTTTCAGCATCCCTCTTCTTCCGACTCTAACCAACCACCACATTTGTCATCGATACCCGCCATTGTTGATTGTGACCAGATGTGAAATAGTAAATTAGTCGAATCGAAACCCCTTTCCTTTTAACATCTCTGCTGCGGCACATCCAGATGAAGGAGACCACCAGGTGAGCTTAAAATGATCGTTTCTATATTTCCATTCCCCTGCCTTGGTCCTTTTCGCATCAGTTCTGGAAGGAAATTCAAAGATAATTTGAAGACCACTCATTTCAGAAACTTGGACTGCTGGCCGAGTCTTCCATTTGTTTTTGGTCTCATCTTCGCGTGTCTGAACACGTTGGGACCTTTACAACGTCACCTTCAAATTCTCCAAACATACATCTTTCCAAAATGTTGTTGTTGAGTAATAACCCAGGATCTCCAATGACTGGGTTACTGCATAAAAGACTTTCTTCGGAAGTCCATCTACTAGCTTTAAGTGCCTCACAATAGAAGCTGAAATGTGTGGTCATCAAATGTATTGCATGATGTGTGATGTTTCCTTGTCCGTCAAACCTTCTGATTTTCTTTTCTTAACTTTTGTGTTCCTCAGCATTAAGGATGTGCTGAGACTCCCCAAAAAGTGGAAAGCAAGAGAATAAAACATACTTACAAAGCTCCTAACAAATCTACATTTTTGTTCTACGGAACACAGAAGAAGAAAACGTTTGAGGATAAAAAATATTCTTCTTGTTTTTCATCCACATCTAAGAATATAAATCGACAAAAATACTCCTATTCTATTTCTAACTAGGAAACTAATAAAATCTTATTCTAACTTTAGCTAGGATACTAATAAATCCTATTCTATATCAACTTAAATAACTGAATTTCAGAAATAAAATTACTAAACTAAAAAAGAAAAATAACAGCAAATAACTCAATACTTCAACACTCCTCCTTGAGTTGTTTGTTGGTAACTCCAAGTTGTTCACGAAGAGTTTCTTTTGGAAGAGATTTGGTAAATATATCAGCGAGTTGATCCTCTTTGTTCTCAGCAATTTCATTGAACATCTCAAAACATTTTTTCACAAGGTTATTCCTAATCACCTTGATAATCTTGTTCTGTTGTAGCATCTCACCAGAGATGTTGAGAGACAAATAATCAGAGTCCACAACACCCTCTACAAATCCAAGGTACTCGGGCATAAGCTCCTCACAGTTATCAATAATGAACACCCTCCAAACATATAACTTGATGTTGTTCATCTTTTTTCGAGCTTCAGATGCTAACATAGCATCTTGCTTCAAGAAAACTATAAGCTCCTCATCTTCAGAAGCCTTGGCAAAAGTTGCAAAAATTTTTTTGTACTGTGGAGGTATTCAGCCCTTGAATATTTAGTCCAGAATTCTTTTCCTGACATCTTTCCAGGAACAAAATTTAAATATGCTTGGCAGACAGCTGGTTTCTCAGCAAAAATCTGATTAATAACCTCTGAAAAGCATTCAATCCCATTTCCACCAACAATTGCAAATATTTTGTCCTTCAAAGTTGCACCAGCTAAGCTACCCCGTTTCTCTTTCAAACAAGGGCACATAGTCCATTCATCATTAGCTGAGTTGTACGATTCAACTGTGTCATACCACAAGCTTCCAGTTCCACCACCAAATACATAAAATTCTCCACTCAGCTTTGCAACCGAGGCATATGCACGGACTGAATTCATTGGTTTAAGTAAATTTAACACATCGAATGAAGGTAAATACGAGTCCAATGTTGGTAACCATGATACACCATCATATCCTCCAGTTAGGAAAATCATCTCATGCTTCAGGTGTCCATCATCAGTATGGTCAATCATTATTTCATCAGCATGTGTACAAACAGTATTTGAGGACTCCAGCATCATACATCTATATTTTAACTGTTTAATTTCTTGTTCAGCATGACCCATCTTCTACTCCAAATAATTCATCTTACGATTTTTCTCTTCTATAAAAGCTTTCAGTTCTTCCAAATACTCCAGCTGGTCTTCCTTGAGGAAGAGAGTTATGTTTGTTCCTCTGCCCAATTGCTTAACATTTACATCTCTCAAAACAGTGAATGAACCACCTGCTTGTGATTCCCAGATATGCTGTTTGTCATCGTTGTGCTTTGGTGGTCACAATAACTTGCTCACATTGACTACTTCGATTTAACTTTTTCAGAATTTGAGTTCCAATTCAAAGGAAAACTTCTTTTTATCATTTCAACTATAATCACTTTTTGACCACTAGAATAAGAAACAACACATTTTTTATCTTTGAACAGTAACATATAATCTCGTTCTAGCATTTGACCAATACTCAATAGATTTTGGTCAAGATCAGGTACCAATAAAACATCTTGAATAAATTTAGTACCTTTGGGAGCTTCAATTGCCACAGTTCCTTTACCTACAATCTTCAACTTGGTTTTATCGGCCAACTTGACACTACCTTTGGCAGATTCTAACTTCGTAAAATATTCTCGTTTGCCGGTCATGTGTTGAGTGCAACCACTGTCCAGAAACCATGTGTTTTTTGTCATTCAATCTTGTTGTTGTCATTGCCGTAAACACAAACTCCTCCTGTTCTTCAACTTCCGAAATGTTGACTTTTTGAGTTTGTTGGTTGTTCTCCTTCTCCACTCTGCAAAACCTTTCAATATGACTAAGCTTATTGCAATATCTACACTGGAGAGGTGGTTTCTTCCCCTTAAACCAACAATCATCCTCTTTATGATTGGTCTTTTTGCAATACTTGCATGGAGGGAAGTTTTCTTTCTTATTGACTCCATTGCGAGAATCTCATTGATTATTTCTACTAGAATTAGTAGAAGTTTCTGGGATTTTACCTTCCTCAAGCATCTGCATCTTCTCTTTGAACTTGGCTTGAAGAGCAGTTTCAGTAGCTTCTTCTAGCCTCAAGGATCTTCTTTGCTCTTGAGCTTGAAGAGCATGTACAAGTTTTGAAGGTGACAGTTTTGTGAGATCCTTCGAATCTTCGAGTGAGGAGATCTTTGCTTCAAATCTTTTCGGCAAACTCACAAGAACCTTTTCTACGATTCTTGAATATGTAAGCTCTTCTCCCATAAGTCTGATTTGGTTTACAACCTTCATCAACTTGTTGGAAAATTCTTCAATAGTTTTTGAATCATTCATTCTGAGAATTTCAAACTCTCTTCTCAGATTTATCACTTTTATTTACCTAATCTTATCACTTCCATAAAATTCTTCTTTCAACTTGTCTCAAGCCTCCTTTGCAGTCTCACTCGTCATAACTCTAGCAAAAATTACTTCCGAAAGTGCTGATTGTATGCAAGAGAGAGCTTTAAAGTTTTTTGCAACCTTTTCTCTGCGATTCTTAATTGCACCATAGTTGGATTATTTGGCAAAGGATTTACCTCTCCTCCAACCTTAACCACTTCCCACAGATCATATGCTCGCAAGTATGTTCTCATCTTGATAGCCCAAATTGGATAATTCTCGCCAGAAAAAATTGGGGGTGAAGGAATTAAAAAATTGTTGGAAGCCATAACAGTATTGACTTTTATGCAGGGTTATTTTTGGGGTCTTCTCTCTCACAGATCCCTCAAGAAATTGGTTCTTGATACCAATTGTTGTTCTACGGAACATAGAGAAGAAGAAAATGTTTGAGGATAAAAAATATTCTTCTTGTTTATTCATCCACATCTAAGAATATAAATAGACAAAAATATCCTATTCTATTTCTAACTAGGAAACTAATAAAATCCTATTCTAACTTCAACTAGGATACTAATAAATCTTATTCTGTATCAACTTAAATAACTGAATTTCAGAAATAAAATTACTAAACTAAAAAAGAAAAATAACAACAAATAACTCAATACTTCAACAT
>NW_025824541.1:0-1510 GCF_002878395.1 Capsicum annuum | reverse complement strand
TTTTAGCTTAAGGCATCTGCCACAATATTTTCCTTGCTTGGATGGTAAAGAATGGAAATGTCAGAATCCTTTAGAAATTCTACCCACCTATGCTGCCTTAAATTAAAATCCTTCTAGATTATAACATACTAAAGACTATGATGATTGGTGAATATCTTTGATGAACACGTAATTCCTCAAAATATTAAGCACAAACCTACCGTCTCCAACTCCAAGTCATGGGTGAGGTAGTTGCATTCATGCACTTTCAACTTCCTAGAAGCATATGCTGTCACTCGGCCTTGCTGTATATGAAAACAACCCAAACCAACACCTATAATAACAACAAAACAATAACAACAGTCCTAGTGTATTCCCACAAAGTGAGGTATGAGGAGGGTAAAATGTACGCAGTCCATACTGCTACCTCCGACGAAGTAGAGAGGCTGTTTCTGATAGACCCCCGGCTCAAGATATAGAATAATATACCAAGGTCGTAATGAAAGATAAAACCCTGGCCCTCAACTAGAAGAGTCAAATCATACCCGAAGTAAGTAAAGCCTTGAGTTTTAGAAAGGTTGCCCCACACTCAGTGGACTAATGGAATAGGACATCCTTCCTAGTTAAGCTAGCCAGTGGTTCTGCAATAGAAGAAACCTATCCACGAACTGTCTTTATTAATTTGCCAACCAAATGAAACTGCTAACCTAAGTAGAAAAAGTAAGCTTATCCTAATCACGAACTGCCTCGATCTTCTTCGGGTCTACCATAATCTTATTTTTGAACACCACATGCTCCAATAATTCCACAAACTTGTCACGACTCAATTTCTCAGTTCATGATGGAACCTACTCTAACCCACCAGTAGGTAAGCCAGCCCGTAGTCTAAAACCACTAGTAACGGACTACCAAGAGAAATGAACGAAGATAGCATAATAATTATAATAAAAGAGATTCTAATATAATGAGTATACCAAATAAAGTACTAGATGAATATACTGATACAATGCATCTCTGAATCCAACATAGAGATAAGTCTAGTTTATAAGAGGTAGACTAATAATGCTTCAAACGGCAGGAGCTTACACTAGATCTCTGATAGATAGCTTCTCCACAGGAGGTATACAAAAATAGTAAGAACCCATACTATGATCTGTAGGCTGCATAAGTGTAGTATGAGTACCATTACGTGGTACTCAGTAGACAACTGTCGACTGAGCTCCAAATATGATACAAATATAAATAACATGCAAATAGGAATGTAAAATACACCCCAATATCTGGCAAATTAACATAGTAAGGCTAAGAAGGCAATAAGGATAAACTATTCTATTCTAACCATACTCAAGAACCTAAGAATTATACCGTATATCAATGACCAATACAGAAATAAAGAGCAGAAGAAGGATATGTAGCAGTATACAAGGTTACAGAGTTAATATACAACATGAATAAGTGAAGGATACTAGGGATATGCAGTCATACCATAGCTATATATATATATATATATATATATATATATATATACATA
>NW_025824540.1:0-1199 GCF_002878395.1 Capsicum annuum | reverse complement strand
CAAGCCCGATATGCAGATAATGAAACTGACTCTTGTATCGGGTAATATCTAAATCATTTAGAAGTTGAATAATTTCTAAAGAATTATTGATAGCAACAGTAGACTCAGAGGTCTTGATATTATGTTTTTTGAAAAAATTAAATTTTCCGATTTGGTAAATCGTACTAAAAGATTCTTCTGGAATACTCCAGTTTTGAAGATTGTTTTCGATATTAGCAATCTGGGTTGCTTTGGAAGAAAGGTTAACAGTATTTTTGGTATGAACGTTAGAATTCATGGTAGAAAATACTGTCTAGAGACTGATAGGAAAAGCAAGCAATTTTAGTTTAAGAAAATAGAAGACAAGTGTCATTAAGATTTTACTAATAACAAATTATATCAACATATCAGAGGCTTAAGGAATCTTAACAAGTTTTAATGGCATTACACTATAGACAGCTAAGTGTTTTCTCAGTGACGGGACCACCAAACAAGGTCTAACACGCTTCTCCTAAGCTTACGACCTACTTTCAGGCTGACCAACGTCCTCACCGAAGATTAATCGGTTCTGTTAAACACTTAAACAGTAAATAGAAACCCCGAACTTGCATTAAGAATTCATTATAAGACAAGATATGGTGACATAATTTTATAAAAGTATAAAATTAGATGATAAAATCTTAAATTACTTAGATTAAAATTAGCTTTTCCATGCTCTAGACAGATTGTGTACTTAGCCGCTCATGCTAGGTACGCAATCTGCCATCATGGCTCTGATACCAGGTAAAAGGATCGTGAGTATAATGAAAAGCAAATAGAAATAGAATATAAGGAAAGATTAAGAAACTTACAAATTTATTCAAACTTCAAAGAAAACATTACAAAACGGTTTACAAGAGCTTAGGGCAGGAGAGAATTTCTTAGGATGGGTGAAATTTCTGATGTCCTTACTCTAGTTTACAAGTTGTCTTAAATAGACAGAGAAACTGTGAGTGATGCATCTTGTGCATACAAGTGTAAGGTTTAGATGTAAATATCTAAAGTAGATTCCTTTTGATAGCTTTTGAAAAGCTGAGTGTCTTCTGTCTTTTCTTCTTTGAAAAGCATGAGATTCCTTTTGAGAAAGCAGATGTGGTAAGCTGTCTTTTTTTGATAAAGCTGACTGATAGGCTATCTTCTTTTGATAAAGCTGACTGATCCTTTAGCTTTAATAAAGCTGA
>NW_025824539.1:0-1430 GCF_002878395.1 Capsicum annuum | reverse complement strand
GAAACTTCCTCCACTCTGGAAGAAATAGGGGGGAGGAGAACTATATCACCAAAGCCACCTATTAATGCTGTTGATCAATATCTTAGAAATGCAGTGCAACTTTTGACTCGTATAGTTACTGGGAAAGCTCAAGGGCAAGCCATTCCTACCACGGGTCCTAGTGGTACAGATAGGGCGGTTAGCCTTCGAACACAGGATTTTCTTAAGATGGATCCTCCCACTTTCACTGGATCTGATCTTAACAAGGACCAACAGGACTTTATTAATCAAATTCAAAGGGCCTTAGATGTTATGCATGTAACGGGTAGAGAGAGAGTGGAGTTAGCGGCATATAGATTTAAAGGAGAGGCTATATATTGGTACGAGGACTGGAAATGATCTAGGGGTATTGATGCACCTCCAGCTACTTGGAAAGAGTTCAAAGAGGCATTTCTTGATCATTATATTCTATTCGAGATTTGTCAGGCCCATGCAGATCAGTTTTGAAATCTTCGTCAGGGGAATATGAGCGTGACGGAGTATAGTCTCCGATTTAATTCCTAGTCGAGATATGCTCCTAATGTTGTAGCTACTATGGATGATATAGCTCATCAATATGTGGATAGGCTGGATCCATATCTGTTTAGAGATTGTACTATTTCCACTTTGAACAAAGATATGGACATAGCAAGGATCCAAGCATCTGCACAGAAAATGAAAGATCAGAGGCAGAGGAGAAGAACACAGGAATTAGAAAGAGGATATTCCAAGAGGGCCAGATCTATAGGGCAGTTCATGGCATCCCAAGGAGGGTTCAGACTACAGTTTTCTGCTAGACCACCTACGCCATTATCTTCTTATTCTGTAGCTAGTGCCCCACCACAGTTCCAAGGGTACAGAGGAAATCAATTTAGGCACAAAAGTGAGAGTCAGAGTTCGCGGACAGTGGGGTACCAAGGGCAAGGGAATATGAGCCACTTGAGACCTCCTCAAGAGCCATGCAATAAATGTGGAAGGTATCATTTGGGTGCATGTTAGTTGGGGACCAATGTTTGCTTTTGGTGCGGTATGTCGGGGCATATGATGAGAGAATGCCCACGAAGGGGCATAGGGGGTATGGCACGACCTACGGGGTTATTTGTTGCATCATCATCATCGATACCTTATTCAGGAAGGGGTGCACAACCAATGGATCATATTAGAGGTGATAGAGGAGCCACGAGTTCTAGCGGGGCTCAAAATCATACGGATGCTCTAGCGGATCGACAGAATTTAGAGGCTTCCCCAGATGTGGTTACGGGTATGTTGTCTATCTTTTCATTCGATTTATATGACTTAATTGATCCCGGTTCTATATTATCTTATGTTACTCCATTGGTTGCTGGAAAGTTCAAAAGAATACTTGAACTGTTAGTTAATCCATTTGAAGTGTCCACACTGGTTGGGGAATC
>NW_025824538.1:0-1018 GCF_002878395.1 Capsicum annuum | reverse complement strand
CATGGTAGGGAGGTTGGGTATCATCCCAGTATGGTCTGTTTAATTTTATGTGGCCATTTAAGTGGACAAACGGATGAAACGACGAAAACGAGGCATTTTCAGGCTAAATCGGTGAGCTATAGCCCACGATTTTGGGGGTGGGCCCGAGGTCCAGCGTGCTGTGGGTCAAAAATTAATCGAGGAGTACCAGGAAGGTTGGGGATCATCCCAGTGTCGTCCGTTTAATTTTTCGTGGCCATTTGGGTGGACAAATGTGCAAAATGGGGCTTTTATGGGCCAAATCGGTGTGCTATAGCCCACGATTTTGGGGATGGGCCTGGGTTCCGAGTGTGCTGTGGGCAAAAATCGACCGTGGCATGATAGGGAGGTTAGGAATCGTACTTGTGTGGTCCGTTTAATTTTGCATAACCATTTGGGTGGACAAACGGGCGAAACGGCGCGAATGGGCATTTTCGGGTCATATCGATGTGCTATGCCCACGATTTTAGGGGTGTACCAGGGTCCAGGCGTGATATGGGCCAAAATTTGATTGGGACGCGTAATGGAGGTTGGCGATCATCTCATTGTGGTCCGTTTAATTTTTTATGGCATTTGGGTGGACAAACAGACGAAAAAGCATGAACAGGGCATTGTCTGGCCAAATCGGTGTGATATAGCCCACGGTTTCTAGGTGGGCTCAGGGATCGGGCGTGCTGTGGGTCAAAAATTCACTGGGGCGTGCCAGGGAGGTTGGCGGTAATCCCAGTGTGGTTCGTTTAATTTTTTGTGGCCATTTGGGTGGACAAACGGGTGAAATGGCACTAACGGGGCATTTTTAGGCCAAATTGGTGTGCTATAGCCCACAGTTTTGGGGGTGGACCCAGAGTCAGGGTGTACTAGTGATCGATAATTGATCGGGGCGTGCCAGCGAGGTTGGGAATAGTCCCAGTGTGGTCCGCTTAATTTTTCGTCGCCATTAAGGTGGACAAACAAGGCAAAATGGAGCGAACGAGGCATTTTTGGGCCAAGCCAGTGTACT
>NW_025824537.1:0-1163 GCF_002878395.1 Capsicum annuum | reverse complement strand
TGTTATCCTTATCTTTTTATTTTTTTGATTATTTATCCATTCATTCGGGCCAAGAAGCCAAAGTTGTATTTAATACAGGTGGAGCAAAACTCGAGAAAAAGGCTCGAAAATAGTTCAGGACAGGTGAAATGGGCCGAAAGCCCAACTAGACTAAGCCAGGTCTCGTTGATTTGGTCCCAATGGCCTAAATCCTTTACTTTCTCCCCCCTTCCTATTTTATGTGTTTATTTGTTTATTAGTTTTGTTTAGACTTAGTTAAAATCCCTACTAAGTCTCCTAAACCTATTTTACACAAGTCCTTTTTTTTAAAATCAAATCACTACTTCAACAAATTAATCTTTTCAGAAGTTAATCAAAGACGTTTTCAAACAGTCCGGATAACTGCAGGTTAGCGGACGTTTTAGGTGCCTAACACCTTCCTAAAATGTTAATAAGAACCGCTTACTCAGAATATCTTAACTTAAATGATTTTCCTTTTTTGAATCATTTGAAGTAACTCTCTAAAGGTTTCTTAATTCCGTTTTTCAAAATTAAGTGGCAACTCTCTCAAAAAGTTAATTTTTTCGTCAAAACAGAAATGGCGACTCTGCTGGGGAAATCTAAGTAGGTTCTAACCAAATGTTTGATTTCGTCTTTTAATTAACTGTTTATGTGTTCATGTGTTTCTATTCCGTAGAGTTTAATTATCGCATGGCATGGCATATTCCTACATTATTTAAATTGTTTTAGGGTTTCGTGGGTATCCCGACCCCTATTGATCAATTCCAAAAATGTGTTAGAAATACAAACAGTTTATTAGCACGTGAGTCGTCTGATGGCTATTTATATTTTTAAACGCAAGTTGTCCACTTGAGAATCAGTGTTCAAACCCACTCTAGATATCGAGGATAGAACAAAACCAAAACCCTATTTTAGGCATGAGCCTAGGACAACCCAATACCCGAGCGGGGTATTGGGCCCATTAGAAAACTTGTCCTATGTCTATTGACCCCGAGTCAATCATAGACGGATCATACTTATGTGTTGGAGAAATATATGCTTGTCTAAATTCAATCCATTACCCTTTGGGGTTTGGGAAAGGCTTATCTTTGTCTTCTTTTATATAGATATGGCCCCATTTCATTCCCGTGAAAAGTTCAAGATGGTAACCAAACCTGACGATT
>NW_025824536.1:0-1673 GCF_002878395.1 Capsicum annuum | reverse complement strand
TCCCAACTATCTTAAAAATTCTATAAACACCACTAAGTCCCCTTTTTGTAAGATCTACCCAAGTGAATGCTAAATTCACAAATCATTTGCTGACCAATCCCTATATTCACAACCTATGATTTGTCTTACTACTACAATATCTAGTCCTCAAGAGCTCCTTTATTATTCCAACTAAAGATGAAACCATTGTAAATAACTACTTTTTTTACCGACTACCATAAGTTTACTAATTTCTTTAGTACACCTTAACCAATACCATAAGGGAATACCACCCCCACCACTCACTTAAAAGTCATGAAAATACAATTATTCCTTTTTTACTGAAAAGTTGCCCTCACTCGGACTTCTAAATATATGACTTTGTATCACTAAACCTAGGATCATCTTACTACTCATAGATTATAATACCCCAATTTTTACTACCTTTTAGGATTGAAATACTACCCTAATATTCATATATGAATACTTACCTTAAGCTGGATGTCTGCCATAATATTCTTGAAAGGGAAAAATTACACACCTTACCTTGGCCTAAAAGCACGATTCATGAAGTTAGAGGTATATACTTGAATAAATATACATTAATGCACTAATGGACTCTTTTCAAGTTCCTACACCATTCCATCACTTGTGATAACTTTTTTAGAAAGGACCAAACTGTAAGGAGTCTAAGCCCTTGCAATTATATCACTTCGATAATGAGACATAGTCAACAAAATTTAAGAAAGGAAGGTATTTTAATAACTTTCATATGGACAATACAATTGCATGATCTAGATTATGAAAGAATACGAAACATTTACTAAATTCCTCATAGCCTCCTAATTATAAATATGGTGCACAATATACCAATAAGCAAGAATCTACTTGTCATAGCTTTGCTGACACCTAACAACCTTAAAACATGCTTTGATACAAGGCTTTTCATGACCCAAACAAGAGGTTAGCCATGAAAGTTATCTTACTCCCACAAAGATCGAAGACCACCCCTATTAGCTAACCTCATAAGAATAATGATGATAATAATAATAATAATAATAATAATAATGCAGAATAAAATTTAACATAGAACAAAGTTATGAACAGATACTCTATTAAAGCTAAGAGTAAATCAATATCCAGCCAACCCACATCCATCTACAAAAGCCTCTACAACTGAATATCAACCAAAGTTAGGACATGCCCCTATTCCTATAAATATCCCAAAAAGATAGTATAAAACATTTAAAAACAAACTATGAAATGAGTGGCCTTTCAAAGAATGGAAGCTCACCACTTTAAGTAATTCAACAGATGTGAAAGTCCAACTAATGATACACATGGATAAAATAAGTATATTTGGAACCTATATTATGAACCAATATAGCGTCCTATGATGGTTAGCGGGGTGAGCGCTAATAGGTAACTCAGGGGTGGAAAAAAATAATATCATGATAAAATCAATCCAAAATCATTCAAAACCATAAGCACATATTCATATATACATATATATTAGATGTCGCGATAGGGAACAAGATTTAAAAAAGAGATTTTAAAATTAATATCTTGGACTGTGTAGTTTCAACAGTCATAAAGGCACCCATGGGCCACTGGGTCCAGTTACCCCAGAGAAAAATAATAGAAGGCTAAATCTATCAAGGAACCTAGCCATACCCTAATATATATATATATAT
>NW_025824535.1:0-1824 GCF_002878395.1 Capsicum annuum | reverse complement strand
TATCAACATATTTTAATTTATAAATGCAATATGAATCTATGTAATTCTCACTGCATACTCTTCATCTAGTAAGTGAAAAATAATAGAACATACGTATGTATAAAATACACACACATACAACAATAAAAATAAAGTCAACTTAATTTGAAAAAGGTTGATAATCATAAAACCAAAGCGTTTTACGTTAACGTGTACAACCATAATAACAAACATCAAACAACAAAAGACCAGAATCAGCCAAATACATCCTTCACTCTTTCTTCTTAAAGAGGTATAACTGATAGTTATATGCCAACCAAGACTCCGAGCATCATCACTAGTCATCTTAAGAAATATTTGACGGACATCTTTCTTTAGAAACAAATTCACTGTATAGTTGTAGATTTCATACGGGATATCAATTTCGGGACAACTTGCCAAAAAGTCCATACACTTGTCAATGGTGGGATCCTCTACCGCATGAGATGTAGCAGTACTTTTGCTTGACAGTAACTCAACTATAAAGTGTAGTGCCTCTCTAGCAGATTTTGTCTTACTCTTTTTTACTCGACTGCTAGATCCTATATCATCAGTTGAAAGTTGTCTTTCTAATGATGATTTGGGAAAGATAGGAGAATTCATATCATGTGCATCATCACTTTCATCACTTCCTTCATCATTGAGATTAACGAAATGTTCTTGGTCAAAATCATCAAAATCATTTGTTTTTTCTTTGTTCAACTCTACTTCAATTTCAAACAAATGTTCTTGATTGGTGAAGAGTGCTCTTTCCCCCGTAGCAACAATATCCCAAAATAATGCATCATAGCGATAACGTATAAGAGAAAGATACATATTCCTAAACCTCCTATATCGATGATCCATCTGAAAAAAAAACTAGTTAAGTAAATTAAATAATGAGACAAATAACAAAGAAATAAAGAATAATGCAAGAGACGCACCTTAATCTTTTGGTTCCACCAATCGTCATCTGCAATGATTGTATTTTTTGTGGCATCCCAACCTAAACTTGCATTCTCTCTCATCAACTGGTTAAAAAAAGCCTAATCCTGTTTCATGTTATCCCACTTATTTTTCAACTGTGTTTTAGTATATTTTCTTCCTGTCCTATTATAGAACGCATCACCCAAATTTTTTCATCCATCTTTATTCAAATGAGTGTTCGGTCTATTTTCTTTTCTAATTTCTCTTTCACACACCTCAATAAAAGCAATATGAGCATCATAGTCCCACTTAGCGTTACTTCGCGCCAAATTAGCATTCGACATGATGGAATATAAATGATCTGAAGATGAAATATAAATATCAATTGCCACACATCTTTAACAGTTTTGTCATGTATGCTATTACAAACTTGTACAAAAGAGAAGGTAGCGATAGCAGTGCAAAAAGAGAAGGCAGAGATAGTTGAACAAGGGAATAAAAAATCCAAACAGACCAAAAACATGGGTTTTTTGGCAGAAAAGAAAATTTTCTGCAGCATGTGTCTCTAAACAGAGTCTCTCAAAATTTTAAAAAAATTCCTCCATTAACTTTTAACATTGTAACTTACTTTAGTTTTTAGATTAAGATATATCCCACCTTATTATTTGCCTATTCTATTAAGAAATATGATAGTATTGTCAGTACTATTATCATCACAAGATATGTTAGCATCTTAATTAGGTACTACTATCATCATAATTGTTCTATAACTGTACCATACAATGACCATCGATCTAAAGGTAGGAATTTGCTCACTTAGCACATATGTTGTTTAAGAACATATATAAATTTATGTTTTATTAACCCGTATAATAAAAGATGATTCAATAATGTAATTTA
>NW_025824534.1:0-2197 GCF_002878395.1 Capsicum annuum | reverse complement strand
ACGAAAAAGAAAAAGGCTAAGTTTGTTATTTGACCAGAAGTAACACTATAATAATGAATTCTCAAATTTAGAAAACGACCATGAGACCATAATCCTTATAGTTTAAGAAGATTAATTCTATTGCTGATTTCTTAAATATTAGAAATTAAACATATTTATTCTTGATTTAATGTTATATCTTGATTTATTCTTGATTTAGAAATTAATTCTATTTGATTTCTTAAATCAAATGTTCATGATAATGATGCATGAAAGGAACTATAAATAACTTTCCTGAAGGACTGAAATGACATTCAATCAATATTCGTTCACCATATGGATGTTTGAAATAAAAAATTATTTCTGATGATTATTGACATAACTAATTTGAATTGTATGTGATTATCCAAGAGTTAAAATTACTTTAATTATATTCAATCAATTTTTGAGTATTGATTTCTACCTGTTATCTTCTTTTTTGAAACAAAAGTTATTGTTCTATCTTTTCTCTGATTGAAAAATAAGATAATCTTATGTAAGAATTACTACAGAATTATTTATCAAATAATTCAAAATCAAAAGTCAGAAGTTTGTTTTATATTTTTTAGTTCCTTCTTAACATATTTTTAGTTTATTTTTAAGTTATAATTCTTTATTTATCTGTCTCTAGGTTTTGGTAAAAAATCTTAAATTAAAATATAAGCCACATAGTAGTGAATTCTCAAATTTAGGAAACCCATGAGACCATAAACAATATAGTTTAAGAAGGTTAATTCTATTGTTGATTTCTTAAATATTAGAAATTGAACATATTTATTCTTGATTTAATATTATATCTTGTCTTTTCCTGCATGGAGGAGTCCAAGCTTGAAGGAGTTCCTTTCTTATTTACTGATCCACTAATTCATTTTATTTATTATTTTGAGATGTGATGTTTATTTGTCTTTGTCTAATTTGATATATAGTAATTATCTTTTATCATTTTTTGTTTTTATTCTTGTTGACACCTAATTTTTATCCTCCACAATTAAGTTTAATTCTGAGTTTTTTAAAATTTAAATAAAATTATAACATTTATTTTATCCAAAAAAAAAAAAGAAGAAAAAACTTTTCAAAGTATTACCTGGATAATTTTGTCATTTTGAGTAGCGATTATATATTATCGTATTCAATTATATGAAATTATATAATTTTATTACTTAAATATTTAGTTTATGGAATATCGGATTTCAATCAAGGCCTATTTTGAAAATAAATTTAAATGATTAAAGTCTTGATTTAAATTTAATTTACTCTCAAAAATAATTTATTTGGATAAATATGTGTTTAATTTTATTAAATCAAGAAGTTAGGGATTAAAAGAAGTATTAATTCGTATCAGATGTCAATTTAATTTAGTCAATCTATTAGATTTAGCCAATCTATTAGATTTGGTCATAATTGAAATCAAATTACCATTAATTGCAATGCAATCCGTCAATTAATTTTTAATTAGGTCAAAATTAAATAAACTGATTAAATTTTAAATCCCAATTGAAGTTATATTTTAAGTAATCCCAAAATTCTCAAAACCTCTCATAACTTCTACCCAATCTCCCCTCCACCCCCACCCCCACCCCCAACCCCCCAAAAAAACTAACTTTTTTTTTTACTAAATTCAAATTTTGAAATTTAAAAACTATACTACATTGTATAATTTTTCCCTTATCTTATCTTCCACCCCACCTTATCTTCAACTTTAAAATTCCAAAAAAAACACCCCTAAATACTCTCTTCCACATTGGTGGATGAAAAGAACTGAATCTTCATCCTTTTCTATAAATACTACCACTATTTTAGTAGAAAAACCAAGTTTCAAAGAGGAAAAAAAGTTTCAAAGTTGAAAAAAAAAGTTTTAAGCAAAGAAGAACTTTTATTTTAGTAAAATATTTTCCTTTTTCATGAAATTCGTGGGCTAATCGAAGTTCTCGAGTAGAACGCTTTCCGGTGGTGATCAAGACTCCAAAGAAAGCTTGTAGTCCCATTTTGCTGCCCCCAAAAAGGTAAACTCATTTTTCCCTTTTTTAGTTTTATTATTGTTTTATTCTTCATCTTTTTCTTCTTCGTAGTTATAATTTTGTTTGTTGAGGTTGTTTGCTGTAGACCGTCTTGAAGGCCATAGGACGTTGTGATATTGATATTATAATTATTTTCATGTTCATGATATAAAAATAAGCAA
>NW_025824533.1:0-2206 GCF_002878395.1 Capsicum annuum | reverse complement strand
ATATATATATATATATATATATATATATTTGCGCGTGTTGTGCTGATACAGGTAATTAGACCTTTCTATATGCAACGAAGTGCTGTCCAATTTTTTGGTGACATGTAAGTGAAAGTACAGGTATTTGAACGGGTTCTCCCGGGCCTTCTCGGCTTCGGGTGCCAGTCCGGCCCGATGGGATTTTGGGGCGTGACATAACTGTCAGTCGGCTTTGAACAAAAAATATGTAAATAAGATTTAATTGTTGTTTTGATATCTCTATTATTGTGCTGTGTTGTCGTAGTTTACAAATGGTAGATCAATGTCAGTCGACTATGAGGAGAAAATTTTTGTGTAAAAGTTAGATTTAACTGTTTTAATTTGATATCTCTATTATAGTATTGTTTTATAGTAGTTTACAAGTGCTAGATGAATGTCGGTCGGTTTGAGAAATTTTTTGCGTAAAGATTAGGTTTAATTGTATTTTTTTAATATTTCTATTGTTCTATTATTTTGTTGTAGCTTACAGGTGGTAGATGGATGTTGGTCGACTTTAAAAAAAAAATTATGTAAAAATTGATATCTAATTGTCATATTATTTGATTGTAGTTTATAATCAATTATTATCTGTTGTTTTTATTATCATCCATTTTTTCCTTCTACTTTCATATCTGTTCTGCTTAAAGTAGATATACGAGGATGTTTGAAATTGCTTATGTTGCTACTCATACATTGAATGTATTTCTTTACTAATAATGATAATAATTTTTTATTTTTTTATTTAGTCCAAAATTTTGTGTAACTAATAATGTTTCGGTTGCTTGATTTATAAATATGTTGCATAGCAACAAGATAGGTATGTGAATTTGATTATATTGGGGACGAAAGTTACTATAGGTGTGTTCTCTTGGCTGAGGTTTTTCATTTATGTTATTTTATTTGTGATTTGTTAAAATTAAATATATATTAAAAAAATTTGAAAAGTAAATTACTTTTATGTTTTAATTCTGCTCATATTTCTTATACAAGTATTATATGAAGCTTATGAGAAGTTATCATGCCATTGTCTTTTTTTTTCTTTTTTTGTTGTTTAGTGTTAGAATTTGTTTTAGATTACAATCAAAATAATATATTCATGATATGTGGAATGTACACATTTAATTCTTTAAATTCTATAGACAAAAAGTCATTGTGATATTCTACTTTTATATATGTGTCTTCCATGAGGATTAAATCTAAGTGACCTAAAAGAGGTGGTTGTGAAGCAATAGTAACACCAAATGAACTTTTTAACATGTATGTTTTATGCAAATCATCATTGCTAATGTTTGATATTGCATTTCAACATGTGAGATGCTTTTTGTATTCTTCTGCGTTACTTAACCAATCGATATTTATTTATTAATTATTTCAAATACTCAAATTTTCTTTCTTAATATATTCTTATTAGTCAGACATACTACTAAATTATTAAGAACTACAACACGTATTAATTACTCTTTTTTAATATTTACCTAAATAAAGAGAGTGTTAGATGTGCAATCCAACTCAACAAGTTAAATTTGATGAAACACATAAACATGATCTATAAATTATTCTCTATAACCATAATCGATGTATAGTATTAATTATAGGATAAGACATGACAATAAAATATTTATAATTTTATTAATTAACGTGAGATACACGTGCAGAGCACGTACAAAAAACTAGTATAGAACAAAACCATAAAGATCAATGATAAGTGAAGATATAAAATTTAAATATGTATTTTAAATTGCAGAAGTGTTGAGTTATATACGGCTTCGAATGTTCTCAAATAGTAAATAAGCTAGTTACTCTTAATTTAAAACTGTCAAGTATCATTCATTTAGTAAAGAATTATAAGGACCAACAATATTGATTAAGAAATTTGACACAATTTATGTAAGAACTATTAGGCGAACCCCGAATGTTGAACGTTAGGCGTATTTAGAACGTACAGTTGGACGCTTAGGGCGTAAGCCTCACAAGTCCAACACATGAGCTCCGCAAAATTTTACTAGTGGTCCACCCCAAAACGAACTCTAAGGCGAGCCCCAACACTGCCTTTTAAAACACTCATTAATATTACTTCACCATGTAGCTTAACTATAATAATCCAATATATATATATATATATAAAGGAGAATGTTAACCAATCCTATGTGGCATGCTTGAGAAGCCTCTAATGCTATTTATCTTTTTT
>NW_025824532.1:0-1819 GCF_002878395.1 Capsicum annuum | reverse complement strand
ATCATACTATCCAAGCCAAAGTAGAGCAAAAATTGAGAATAAAGAACAGCGGATGAATGGAGAGAAATGAGGTGAAGTAACATCCAAGAAAAAATAAGAGAGCTGAGCAGATGAATGGAGAGAAATGGGGTGAAGATAGATCCAAGAAGAAGAACAGCTAAGAGAAGCAAACAGTAGTGCACGTGTATAGCTGAAACGAGGCCACAAAGTGCAGCCAGGTGAAAGTACAAAAATACCCTTGCGTGATGAAACAGGTTATTCCCACTTATATATTCTCCTATATAATAAGTGGGAGTGGAGTTCGTCATGCAGACTCCACTCCATCGACATATCAGCTTGTCCCATTCTTGTTTGTTCGTGATTTTATTATATTATTTTTAATTAATTATTATATAGTATTTAAATATTAAAAAATTAATAATATTTAATAAAAAAAATAAATATTTATGACAAATCTGTTTTAAACATAATTTTATTATATCACTCTTAATTAATGATTAGAGGTCATCTAAATATAAAAAAAATTAATAATATTTAATTAAAAAATAAAATAAATATAAAATTATAAATTATCTCAATAATATTTTGAATTAATTTGACATCTTATATGAGGCCTACTTAGACTTTTTTCATAAGTATTTTTATAACATTACTTTTAATTAGTTATTATGAGTCATTGAAAACATGCCTACTTTGCTGCTTCAATCGTGGTATTTGATTGACATCAAAATTATACCAGTGTCGCTTAAATTGAAGTAGAAGAAAAAATATTATAAATCATAATAATTTAAAACTTAAATTATTTTTAAAATATAATTGACTATCAATGCCACAAAAATTTGAACATGGAGAGTATTATAAATTAGCTAACAACTTAAAATAATAAATTACAATGTCAAAAAGGCATTATAAATTACAATATTTAACGATTTAAAATATCTAAAAAATAATTAATCTGTTATATATTCAAAAAAAATATTATTTATAAATTACATAAAAAGTGCTATAAATTGTCATAGTTAACAACTTAAAATATCTAAAAGATAATTAATTTGTTATATATTTCAAAAAAATATGTAAAAAAAATATATTAATCACAACAATTAACAACTAAAAAAATTTTAAAATATAAAATATTTGATTGACTATCGAAATCTTATGAGTGTCATATTAACAACTTAAATCAACTAAATAAATGAAGGTTTTAATTAAATATTAAAATTACATATATCATGGAATTTTTAAGTATCAACATTGGCCCGTGCGTAGCACGGCTAAGCCACCTAGTTAGTAGTAGAAGCATGAGTGGGGTGGCTGGAAGCAGGCAGCTGACAGTCGACATGTCTGCTTCCAGCTGTCTGCTTATTCTGTGATTTTACCATGTCATTCCTAATTAATTATTATATGACATTTACATATTAGAAATTAATAAAATTTAATTTATAAAAAAAAAAGTAAAACAGATATTTATGACATATCTGTTTCAGCTGTTTCAACCGTAATTTTACTATATCACCCCTAAGTAATTATTATAAGTCATCTAAGTATTAAAAAAATTAATAATATTTAATAAAAAGATAAAAATAATATAAAATAATAAATAATTCTTAATGTTTTAAATTAGTTTAAGATCTTATATGAGGCCCACTTAAAAGATCACCCCTAATTAATTATTATATGTCATTTACGTATTAAAAAATTAATAGAATTTAATTTTTTTTTAAAAAGTAAAACGGATATTTATGATATGTTTGCTTCAGCTGTTTCAATCATAATTTTACTATATCACCCCTGAGTAATTATTATAAGTCATCTAAGT
>NW_025824531.1:0-1159 GCF_002878395.1 Capsicum annuum | reverse complement strand
CTTCTGACTAGTACAGACAAGCCTCTAACTGAAATTAAAGAGCCACTGGGACAGACCCCAGTTGACCCGAACTGAAAGCACAATATCAGAATTAGTAATAATAAGCATCTAGAAACAAACATAAGTTTGGACCATGAACTATGAGGACTCACCAACTGGATGGATGTAGGAGGTGGTGATTGTGGCTAATCACACTACTGAAGAAGAACACTAGAACTTATATTATAAAATAATGTATCCACACAGACATATATGAAATATATATGGTCAGTAATTCTGTAATGTACTAAGTATATGGGGGTGAATGCAAGATTTAGAATCTAATACACATCATAAACTTGAAAACATGCATGCTAAGCGTAAATAGATCACTGTGGTTATGTGTAATACCCCGAGAACTGTACCCAATAATACCACCATGACTCAAGCTCATGATAGATAAATTATAGTTCTTTGGTTGTTTTCTGATCAAGGATGATGTATATTAAGGCCTCAAAGATGTCCTAGCGATTAGGTGAATCAAAACATCCCTTACCGATTGAATTCTTGAGAAGGATTTTGACATAGTCAACTTCAAATTAGCATATCTCTTTTTAAACTATAAATTTTGAGCTTATGACCCACCAATAGATAGATAATTTAATTATCTTTTAAATGATACCAATTTCACCCAAATCTAATAACGGAGCAAAAAGTTATGCCTATTTTACTCCAGTGCGTCAGCCTGGAAACTGTGTGACAACCTTTTGTGACGACTTATCACAAGCCTGACGGCTTGTCAAAAAATTTCATCACCTTAAGCAGAAATTCAAAAAATTCCAACATTTTGTGATGAATTGTCACAAGTCTGACGACTTGTCACAAGTCTGACGAGTTGTCACAAAATGTCGTTACACTTAAGCAGAAAGTCATAAATTCCACCCTTTTGTGACGACATTTCATGATGACTTGTCACAAATGTCGTCAGCTATTTTTTTTAGCAATTAAAGGACGTTTTTGCAAGCATATTTTGGTCTTTTTCCATCTTTTGGAGGCCCCTATATATGAGAATCCCCATCCAAACCCTAATTTCTTTATATTCTCTTCCAATACTCTTAAGAAAATATATCTAGGGTTTCATTCAAGAACATTAATCTTCCAAAAATCATCCATAAATCTT
>NW_025824530.1:0-1404 GCF_002878395.1 Capsicum annuum | reverse complement strand
ACATAGAAAATATCTACAGAGTACAAACTTTCCTAAACCTTAACCCCTGAGCTACAAATATCAAAGAACCAAACACAAATTATATAACCCAAAAATTACAAGGTTACAACAAGCTAATTGCACTACCCAAAACCAACCCAAGCTTAATAAAAACTTGTTTTGACTATGGATTATTAAATACCATATACACCCAAGACGGAGAAGAACTAACAGCTATGGAAGAACTACATAAAATATTCACCATCTATAAAAGAATAACCAAAGGAAATCTATTTTATATAAAGTGTTATACTGCACCAGTAGAGATATTATACGACGAAATAAAACCAATTACGCAAGTTGTAAAAATAGGATTAACCAGAGATATGATTATACCGGAAGATATTATGCAACAGCCAGAGATACCCAGAATTGAGATACCTGATTTCTATGCAAATAAATGACTCATTGGACTAGCTACAATTATTCAAGAATTAGCAAATAATTATACCAATGGAAATCCGATATGGAGCTATTATTCAAGAGACCATCAGATGATTTATTTAAATTCAAAAGAACTACGACAAGAAGATATGGAAGATGTTAGGCAATGGATAATGACATTACTTAACCCAGAAAAACAATCTACTGCAAGAGCAATTAAGAGAGGATTTATTTCAGACGGATTATTGACAAGATATTGTAAGATAATTGGACACAAATATCCAGACCATCAATGTTCGAGATGTAATGGACAGGATAATATTATCCCAGAAGTCCATCTAGAATAAAAGAATCAAGAAGATAAGCATGACAGCTGGAAGATACAAGATAAGAAGCAATAATGGAGATATGGAAAAGCAACAGATACGACAACGAGAAGATATCAACGGAGTAATAATAGAAGACAAGCTATTAAATTCATTTTACGTAAAGTTTTTGTATAGGCTAGATTTTTAGACTTTTTAGCCTTTTTAGACTTTTTAGGCTTTAGGCTTTTTGACTATTATTAGTCTAGGCATTAATGATTTTTGTCTTATTAGAAGACTTTTTTGTAAAGTAGATTAATTTTAAAAACATGCAGATTTTTGTAAAGATTCATTCAGTCTATAAATAAGATGAACCGAAGGCATTGCAAGGCAAGCCTTCATGTGTTGAAGCACAAATACTCTCTCCTGTCGGCAACAAATATTTTGCTTAGTTATTAAAAAACAAATTTATTTCAATGGAAAAAGCAATGGAGGAACAAACCTTAGAAATATCGAACCTACCCGAATAGGTATATTTATTTATGATTATGAATAGCTAAATTCATAATTCCCAACAATCATGGTATGATAAAATAAATTCATGTTAGTTACTTTATAGTAGAATTATTCGAAGAATAATATGTTAAGAAGTTTATTAGCAAAGTGGAAACGGAGA
>NW_025824529.1:0-1084 GCF_002878395.1 Capsicum annuum | reverse complement strand
TATTACCCGATACAAGAGTCAGTTTCATTATCTGCATATCGGGCTTGATCAGGTGGCGATTAAGCCACTCTTTAGACAAGGCCGATCGTGAGTATAATGAAAAGCAAATAGAGTATAATGAAAAGCAAATAGAAATAGAATATAAGAAAAGATTAAGAAACTTACAAATTTATTCAAACTTCAAAGAAAAACATTACAAAACGGTTTACAAGAGCTTAGGGCAGGAGAGAATTTCTTAGAATGGGTGAAATTTCTGATGTCCTTTCTCTAGTTTACAAGTTGTCTTAAATAGACAGAGGAATTGTAGGTGATGCATCTTGTGCATACAAGTGTAAGGTCTAGATGTAAATCTCTAAAGTAGATTCCTTTTTGCTGATAGCTTTTTGAAAAGCTGAGCGTCTTCTGTCTTTTCTTCAATGAAAAGCATGAGATTCCTTTTGAGAAAGCAGATATGATAGGCTGTCTTCTTTTGATAAAGCTGACTGATAGGCTGTCTTCTTTTGATAAAGCTGACTGATTCTTTAGCTTTAATAAAGCTGAGTGCTGATAAGTGGGGTCTAGTAGATTCCCACTAGGAACAGCAGAATGCCCTTTCAAAAATAATTCCGGTTCTTTGAACCTCTATTTTTGAGAGGGTCCTTTCCTTGTTCTTAGTAGGGGTCCATGTAGGCCCTAGCTATTCCTTTGGGGACTAACATATCCCCGTTATTATCACCGCTGCTGGTGGAAGAGGCTTCTTCTAGAAGCTGTAGGACTTCGTCATTAACATCCTGACTTTCCAGATCATTCAAAGCCTTTTTTAGTCTCTCCTTAAGCGCCTGTTTATTTTTCGGGGCGCCTACTGAGGATGCTGGTATTTTTCCTTTGTCAGGAGTTTTAGGGGCTGCTGGTTTAGGAGTCCAGCCTTTAACCTTTATCTCTTTGGATAAATAAGTAATACGATCTTGTTCTCCTTTGGTAAAATTCCAGGAGATGATGTAAGATACACGTTTCTTAATAAAAAATTTACACATTTGAATGTGTTCTGGAAGGGTTAAACATCCTTCATTTGCACAAAACTCTGCTAGGCGGCTTAGGAATTGTT
>NW_025824528.1:0-1308 GCF_002878395.1 Capsicum annuum | reverse complement strand
TATTCCATATTTTGAAAATAGATTTTCACTTTTCTAGTCACCTTTAAGTTTTAACATATAAGAAAATTAGTTATTTTTTCATGTTTTATTAACATTACTTACTTATTTTTTAAATTATTTATTGTTATGAAATATAAAGAAAGAACAAGAAGAATAAATAGAGAGAGAAGAGTGAGTCTTCTTTATTTCTCTTGATGGATGAGAGATATAAGATTGAGAATACAATGAACAAAACCTCTCTATTTAAAGGAGAAATTTACTCCTAGTCTGAGTAAAAGACAGATGCTTCAAATCCTAATAGATATAAAAGTAGATCTTGATAGACATTCACTATAATGTAACTACATTTATAACACTCCCCCTTGAATGTCTAATTAGTAGATAATATGTCTCATTAAAACCTTACTAGTAAAAATCCAGTGGAAACAAAATTTAGTAAAGGAAAAAGAGTACACATCTCTAACAATATGCATATAGACTGCCTCATTAAAAACCATATAAGGAAAATCCAGTGGGACAAAACCTCGTAAGACAAAAAGAGTACAACGCGTATTAACTCCCCTAATGAGATCATCCTTGAACCTTTTGCATCCCGATCTTGTGCACCATTTTATTGAAAGTTTCAATTGGAGGAGACTTGATGAATAAATCAGCCACATTGTCACTTGAACGAATCTGTTGCACGTTAATATCACCATTCTTTTGTAGCTCATATATGTAGAAAAACTTTGATGAAGTATGCTTCGTTCTATCTCCTTTTATAAATACTTCATTAAGATGTGATATATATGCTGCATTATCTCTGTATAAAACTGTGGGTACATTGTCACATTTTAAACCTTATTTTTCTCGAATGAGATGTATCATGGACCTCAATCATATACATTCTGGCTTGTTTCATGAATAGTTATTATCTCAGCATGATTCAATAAAGTGGCTACGATAGACTGCTTTGTATATCTCCAAGATATGGCAATACCACCATATATGAACACATAGCCTATTTAAGATCGAGCTTTATGCGGGTCAGATAAGTACCCAACATCAGCATGATTAATAAGATCGGGACTGTAATCTTTAGAATAAAACAAGCTCATGTGTTTTATCCCATTTTGATGTCTCATAGTAGGAGCAGAACTATATCTTGCTAACAAATAAACTGAAAAGGCTATATCAGGCCTTGTAGTATTTGCAAGATACATTAGTACACCAATTGGACTAAGATATGGTACTTCAGGACCAATCCAATTCGGCATGTTTTGCATTTCAACAAATAATCTTATTGCTTTTGAAAACTCTCCAAGAGTT
>NW_025824527.1:0-4881 GCF_002878395.1 Capsicum annuum | reverse complement strand
TTGGAAGAGCGAGTTTCAACTTGTTTGAAGGATTCCATTGAAGAAAATCTAGTAAGATGAGGTCGAGACCTTGTATCCAACTTAGCACTTTTGTCTATGACATCAGTTGACCCCTGATTCAGGCTTCCTCTTCGACTCATGGAAGCCTCAGATGAAGCATCGGTTTCAACAGCTTTTTTCAATTTATTACAACAATTACCACAGACAGTTATGGCGCTTCCTTTTAAAATTAAAAGAAAGACGGAAGCCAGAACACATGGATTGATCAACCCCTGATGCCCATTTATGAAGGCAAATAGCTGCTGTAAAATTAGTGCCACAAGCAATGCTTTTGACTTGTTTGTCTTTTAAAGCTTCCACCAAGGTGGAAGAATTTCTGTCGTCAGTATTACCATGACCTAATCTTCCATTTGCTCCCTTTCCCCATGTGTAAAATTCAGTTCGGGAAGTAAATACAGGAACATGGTAAGCACCACATGCTATCTCCTCCACAAAGCTCTTTGAAAGTTTTCCTTCAACGCGACAAGGAAGCTTTCCATCAGCTTGAGGATGACCTAATTGGCCATATACAGGACTTCCCATTGTATATACATGACCTGAAGTGGTTAGAGAAACTATCAAGGGCCCCACCACAAGGGTGTATCGTACGCAGTCTTACCTTGCATTTCTGCCAGAGGCTGTTTCCAAGACTTGAACCCGTGACCTCCTGGTCACATGGCAGCAACTTTACCAGTTGAACAACAACTTTTAAAATTTTACACAAAGTATGTTGATCTTTAATAGCACAGCATTTGTGGTATATCAAGAACTTGGCTCAAATACATTATCTATACGAAACTAGGCATAATTATATGCAACATATCTAACATAAATGCTAACCTACTCACTACTTTTATCGTCTCAAATACGAGACCAATCGTCTTTGCTATGCTGAGAATATAAGAAGATTCACACCAACAACAACAACTAAACGATGATACATCTAGGAAGCAACACCAACGGCTAAACGACCCACTCTTGTACTATGGCTCAAGTCCACACTTCTAACATCCTTTCTCGTTGCATGGTTTCCTATTCTTCGTGCAAGAACCTTTGTTTTGTCTTCAGCTTTAAAGTCCTTGTTTCTCCTGATAGAATCTGATGTTCTTGGTCTTGGAGAATTCGCGACCTGCTTTTTCTCTTGCTCTCTCTTTGGAGCTACTGTTCTATTTGATTGGGTTTGTTTGGATGTTTTTCTCGTTGCAGCTGAAGGCACGCTGCTGTTTGATAACTCTGCTGAAGGATGAATAGTTACTTCTAAAACCTGTGGTGAATCTGCCACATTTAGACATTCATTAGTGGAACATCTGTTATAAACTTCTTCCCTTAAACAACGAACAGTGTTCTTAGTTGCACTAGTAGCTCTTGCCCCTGCTGCAGTCGAAAGCCTGCTTTGTGATTTAGTTTTACTTGCTAGCTCCTGAAAAAGTAATCAAAAGAGCAAGTTATATTACTAGGTTGTCGGAGTGAGAGGGAAAAATAATCACTTTAGAGGAGGATAAGGATGAAGACTGAGAGAATACTAAATTTCAAAGCAAGTTTTCTTGGTTTTAATATTTTGAAAGGTAATATTCGCTTGTCCAAGAAAGGGGATTTGAGTCATAAAATGACAGGAGAGTGATTACTTCTACCATAAACCAGTAAAAACAGCTTGTAAACAAATCTACAAACAAGCTTTACTTTTCATGTGAGAACAGTAGGCTAAGTGCACGGAGGATTTGATGTTACCTAGTTTCAACATAGAAAATAACATTTTTTGCCCTCAGAACATCTAAAATTTCTCTCTTTCTGTCCATCCTCCATTTGCCTCTGACTGCAGCTCTTGCCCCAGCCTCCTCCCAGCTCTGTCAATCCTTGTTTTTTTCTGAGCGGCGGCCAGGTTCACGGTAAAAGGCAGGCATTGGAGTTTCTGTGAAATTGAGATTTCTCCGTAGCTGTTTGATCTCTTCTTCTTTCTTTTCCTACACATAGCATAAAGTAAACCAAACAAACAGTTAGTATTTCTAGCTGCTGATAAAGTAATTGACATCTAACTTTTGCCGATGACATGTTACACTCCCTCGGTTTCTATTTGTTTGTCTTAATTTCCTTGTTAGTTCGTTTCAAAAGGATTGCCTCTTTCCTTTTTTGGCAACTTTATAATTCCATGACTTTTAAAGATCTAATATTTAACAATTAGCAGCCTATGATTCTCCATATTAAATTGAACCTATTTCCATTAGTCACAAGAATCAGACCCCGGGTTTATTACCTGTTTTCTCGCTTGGAGCTGACGTGTTTCTTCCTCTTTGGCATGCACTTTCTCCTCTAGCTTCATAAAGAACTGAAATTAATAACAAAGACTTCTTTCAGGTTTTACACGATGTTTGAACTTTATCAAGTAGACACAAGAAATTGGTCCTTGCCTCTTTCCTTTTCCTGTCCCGCTCTTCTGTTTTGAAGCAGAAACTAGATCCATTCTGTTTCACGACTGGTTGACATGAATTTATACTCTCCTTATCCCTGTACAACAATAATATGTCTAAGATATACGTTTATGAACACAATATGGAGTTAAAGCTCAAAATTTCTCCATGATATATACCTGTTTACATTTTGATATAATCTATGGCTAACTTTCTCTATACAGGAAGCACGAGAAGTGACAACCTTTCTTGCTATTGGTTGTTCTTCAGTGCTACATCATTCAGTAATAAACGAGGTTGAATCAGTGCTACCAAAATATCCCACATTTTCAACATATTAAAGCAGCATACCTTTTATGTTGATTAAGTACATTAGCTTTTGAACCCGAAGAAATCTGTATAAAGCAAGTTATCTGTTACCGTAAAATTCGATGATCAATTTAAGAATAACTGAAGAACAATCTAACTAAAAAGAAAGTTAAGTAATATTTCAACGGCATTGAAGATTCTCTTATTCAAATTTCAGCTTTGAAAGGATGTTAGGAAGTTGAAGTTTAATGAGAATCAAAGTTCCCAACCATGCCATTCCAGATAACCAAATTAAATTTGAACAAACCTGTTACCGGTGTACACCTTATCACCTAGACCAACGAGATTGAAACAACATAGGGCCCTAAGGAAGTATGCTGCATAACACGCATACCTAATGTCAATGAAATGAGCCCTAAAGGATGTCATAATAGGAGGACCAAGATACAAGATGATCTATTCTGCCCTTTAGTGTCAATGCTTTCTTCGATCAAGGATAGCAAGATAGAACTCCACTATTCCCCCTTTTTTATTGGTTTTAATTTTTTGAAAGGTAAAATCGCTTGTCCAACAAAGGGGATTTCAGTCATAAAATGACAGGAGAGTGCCTGCTTCTACCATAAACCAGTAAAACAGCTTGTAAAAAAATTTACAAACAAGTTTTACTTTCATGTGAGAACAGTAGGCTAAGTGCACGGATTTGATGTTACCTAGTTTCAACACAGGAAAACAGAAAATAACTGAAGAAATAGGAAGATACTTGTGAAAGGTGAAATTTGGCGATCTGAATGCTCATTATTTGAGACCTGTTATAATACCTTTTTTTTTCTGAGCGGTGGTCAGGTTCATGGTAGAAGGCAAGCATGGGAGTTGCTTTGAAATTGAGATTTCTCCATAGCTGTTTGATCTCTACTTCTTCTTTTCCTGCAGACAGCATAACGTAAATCAAACAAACAGTCAGCATTTCTTTTCCTGCACATAGTACAAAGTAAATCAAACGAACAGCCAGCATGAAGTGAATCAAACAAACAATTAGTCAGTAGTATTTCTAGCTTCTGATAAAATAATTGTCATCTAACTCTTGCCAGTGATATTTTACACACCCTCGGTTTCAATTTGTTTGTCATACTTTCCTTGTTAGTCCATTTCAAAAAGATTGCATCTTCCCTTTTTTGACAACTCTTTAATTCCAAATTTCCACATGACACAATTAAGACCACACGATATATCACATGACTTTAAAGAGCTAACACTCAACAATTAGCAACCTATGATTCTCCATATTAATTTGGACCTATTTTCGTTAGTCACAACAATCAGACCCTGGGTTTATTACCCGGGTTCTTGCTTGGAGCTGACGTGTTTCTTCCTCTTTGGCATGCACTTTCTCCTCAATCTTCATAAAGAACTAAAATCAATATCAAAAACTTCTTTTAGGTTTTATACGACGTTTTATAAGACACAAGAAATTGGTCCTTGCCTCTTTTCTTTTCCTGGCCGGCTCTTCAATTTTGAAACAGAAACTAGATTCATTCTGTTTCACGCTTGGTTGACATGAATTTACACTCTCCTTATCCCTATACAACAATAATATGTCTAAGATATATGTTATGAACACAATATGGAGTTAAAGCTCAAAATTTCTCCACGATATATACCTGTTTACACTTTGATATAATCTATGGCTAACTTTCTCTGTACAGGAAACACGAGAAGCGACAACCTTTCTTGCTATTGGTTGTTCTTCAGTGCTACATCATTCAATAATAAATGAGGTTGAGAAAAATAGGATGAATTAGTGCTACCAAAATATCCCACATTTTCAACATGGTAAAACAACATACCTTTTATGTTGATTAAGTACATTAGCTTTTGAACCCGAAGAAACCTGTATAAAGCAATTTATCTATTACCGTAAAATTCGATGATCAATTTAAGAATAACTGAAGAACAATCTAACTAAAAAGAAAGTTAAGTAATAGTTCAACAGAATTGAAAAAGCAAGTTTACTCATCTGCATTGAAATTTGAAGATAACACTAAGCCTAAACCTGATACAAACCTCTGGATCATTAAAAGCTAAATTTCCAGCACTGAGATTAAATTTTGCTTCAGCTTCCAGACGTTCA
>NW_025824526.1:0-1206 GCF_002878395.1 Capsicum annuum | reverse complement strand
AGGTATGTGCTATACTCTATGTTAAATGCACAAGAAAAATTAATAATCAAGTATAATTGGAATTAATGATGGTACGTATCTAGCTAGATGGACAAAGATGGGGGAAAGATTTGTGATGATGTAATACTAAATCGCCAGTTCAATTGGTGTCTGTTTAAATTGTAAGGCTCATTAGCTATATTTCACACCTTTAATTTGATTCACTAATTCCGAGCTCCTTACAAGATACGAAAACGAAAGAAATTTCACGATATATGACATTGTTTGCAACTTTATCCTTAAGTTGATGATGGTTAGTGCAACAACTTATATATAAGATGTGACAAATATACACACCTGAAGGCACCATAATTTATTTTTAGATTACGATCTATAAAGGTGTCGTGATTTTAGATCGGGTCATGATGGCACCTACTATAACCTTCCAATAGATAAGCTAAATTCCAAGCCATTTAAAAGCAAGGACAAACTAAAATTATATAGATATATACATAACAATTACAAAATATACAAAATGGGACCCTAAAGAAGCAAAAAAGACAAGTATACAAGGAAATCCAACCCCTGACATGGTGTCATTGGTATAAAGGCTACTGAGTGATGAATAGGCACTACATCAGTACATGTTTATACGGGAGATACAAAAATACGGATACTAAATACGGGAAGGAGATGTGCGTACAACCAGATGTCAAGTGCTTATCGCAACTTCAAGTAACGACTTTCAATCGATCAGAATCAGCGATACAAACTCATACTAGGATCTATATTAGGAAAAAAGAAGGAAAAAGGATGCAAAAGTATAGTATGCGTATCAAAATAAGTGGCACCTAGTAGACACCATAGGCTAACTTAAAGGTGTCAAACAAGTCGGGCCGGGCCAACCCGGAACCGGCCCTTCCATTTTAACCGGGTTGAGGGCCGGTTAAGGGCCGGTTTTGACGTTAACCGGGCCGGGCCAAACAGTAAAAAAATTAAAACTCATCCTAACCCGGCCCACTTAATCTAACCCGGTCAAACCCACCAAAACCCGGTCAAACCCAGTTAAAAACCGGTCAAACCCGTTTAAAAAATAAATAAATAAATTCAATATATACTATATACACTCCAATATACACTATATACACTCCAATATACAATATATATTTTTTAAAAAATATATAAACAATTACACATATATACGTACCATTCAATATATAATTATAT
>NW_025824525.1:0-2135 GCF_002878395.1 Capsicum annuum | reverse complement strand
ACAACCTTTATTTTTGTTTCCACCATACCAATTATTCCTACATTTAGATTATTGCGAAGGAGCTTCACCTCCGTATGCTTATTCGGCCCATTAAGGCCTCTCACAATCCATATTATATAGCTATCCATTTAGACTCTTAATTTTTTGATTAAAAAATAATTGTTTCTCAAAAGAAACTGTGAACTTTGCACATGTTGTTTTACCGTTCACATGATAAAAGTAAGAATGGAATCAACTGCAAATTTTCATCATTTAAACTACAAGTAATAGCAAACTATTGATAATTCAATTAGGATTAGTGTGGAAAAAATTAGCCTTAAGAGTTGTTATTCTGTGTCCAATACAATAACTTCTATTTTCTGATATATAGCAATAAAGAAGCAATGAAGAGGAGTCTTTTTCTCAAAATTGGGAAAGACACCATCACACAGTGGTCTCAAAGGTCAACTCTTTTTCTCTCTCTTAGAATTATGATCAATCTGGAAAATTTTTCTCATAATTTTGTAACATCTTTTCGTATAGTAATCTTGTCTTGAGCCCGTTTTCCTTTGGTTTTTGAGTTGGGTATTGGAAAAAAGTATTTTCATGTCGTCTCTAGTCGATTCTTTATTTAGTTTTTATATTATGCTTCCATTGTTACATTTGCTTCACACTTGGATAAGTTGCTCATAAATGAATGGTGCATAAAAAAATGTGATATATTGTGCCGCTTTACTACAATAACCAATCATTTGTGAGTATAAGGAAGAAACAGCTGGAACATGGAGGAGTTGATATTTTTCAAGAGCTTGTCCAAAAAAAACATTTTCAAGATTCATAGATGCATGCCAGTCGTTTTTATTCAGGTTGTCGCCCTTTTCCCTTAATTATGTAGTTTAATTTTATGCAGGCCGGTGCATCTAATTTTTTGAATAATGAAGGTCCCTTGTGGGCTCCTCAATGTAATGATTACATGCTAACTAATCCCAAGTTAAAGAACTAGGATAAGAATCCGGTAAGGATAACATACTCCTAAAATTTTGATTAACCAGATACCATGATTGCGAATTTAACATGACATAGGAGAAACTGCTCTTTATCAATTATTATATATTGTATTAAAAGGGGGGTTCCAATATTTTTTTCAAAAAAAGAGGGGGGGAGGACATATTAATTATACAGTGAAGTTTTCCACTAGACTCAAAACTTCACAATCCGTATTAGTTAATAATCCTAGTGATTGGATCTCAATGCAGTAAGGATAATCTCCCTCTTTTTCGTCAATGTCAAATGATGTTCATGCAGGACACAACTATTGCAGACGATGTTAGAATATTAGCTAATTCAGATTCATCTGATGATGAATACGTCCAGTGAAAATTTGATGTTCAAACTATCTACTTCAAGAATATTGGGATTCAAAACACTTATCTTTAATGCAGGGAAGTAGAATCCCTAGGCATATTCCAACTAATGCTGGAGCAACTTTCTGATTATACATAGATCCTTCTGTAGTTAACTGATGCGGTTTTGTTATTAAAGAGAGAGCTTTTAAAACTAGATTCTTTAATCCTTTTTAAGATATGAGTTTTTAGATGTTATTTTTGAGCTCTTTTCATTTTTTATCCATTCTTCTGCTAATATGGATATATACTAGTGTTTGAAATATCCCAGTATTACCCTAGGTTGATTTTAGGATTGTGAAATCATGTCGCATAGCCTTGTGTTCTCAAGATAATTTTACCAGAGATAATTTAGCTTTAGAATTGGTTTAATCTTGTTGCAACCAAAAATCTGAATATTTATCTACCATTTTCTTCTTCCAATAACAAAATTATCATTTGCGAAATAGATTTAATCTGGAAATGTAGACCCCAATTCAATCTCCACCAATATCCTGACAAATTAAAACCTTGTTTCCTTTTAGTGTTTTGATAAGCCATTAAATGATTACCAATAAAGTTTCCGATCTTATTGAGACCTGGTGAACTCCAGTACTTGAAGTCCAATTCTAGTAGCTTGACCCATATTAGAACAACGTTCAGTTCCTCCTTGTGAATTTCAAGTCTGGTGGCCAAGCTTTGACAATAAATGGTTTATTGTCAAAGTGTAGATGCTTCCTTCCAATACCTCATCCCTACCATCTATTGAATCAA
>NW_025824524.1:0-1490 GCF_002878395.1 Capsicum annuum | reverse complement strand
AAAAATATATATTGTATATTGGAGTGTATATAGTGTATATTGGAGTGTATACAGTGTATATTGGATTTTTTATTTATTTTTTAAATGGGTTTGACCGGTTTTTAACCGGGTTTGACCGGATTTTGGTGGGTTTGATCGGGTTAGGTTAAGTGAGCTGGGTTAGGGTGGGTTTTAATTTTTTTACTGTTTGGCCCGGCCCGGCCCGACTAACGTCAAAACCGGCCCTTAACCGACCCTCAACCCGGTTAAAATGGAAGGGCCGATTCTGGGTTGGCCCTGCCCGGCCCGTTTGACACCTTTATTATAAAATGAGGAGTTAGAAGCTGAAAATACAGCATGGAATGGATGAAGTAATGCCTCCAAGAGTTGAGGGAAATAAAGGTCACTGAACGAGGGTTTCTAAATGTTGCATTATAAATAATAAAAATAACTCTCTAGCTAAGAAACTAACTTAACAAAAGTAATGCTTCAACTTAATATTAATAAATATGCAGCAAGGTGAATGTACCACACGTCCAAGCCTTAAAAAGGCTATCAACTGCAAATGTAATGAGACACAAAATATAAATTGTTCATATTAAAATGCCTATACAACCAACACTTAGTTTTTAGAATGAATTATAAAATATATATATATATATATACACACACACATCAAAATCTGGTTTCTCTTTCATTCTCATCTGCCTTGTAATATTGATTTTATATAAATTTTACAAAATTATTTCAATTAAAATAATAGTGTTAAAATTTATCTATTTCTGTCATGTTTGAAAAGTTTATTTCTGGTGAAAATTTCTTAACTCAAGAAAATGCACTATTAAAAACAAATGCAATATTGTAAAATACGTAATTGTTGACACTAAAACAAATCCAATATTTATTGATATGATACAATGAATTTTATTACATTAACACCGTAAATGAATATAACATCTTCGGAACATATAAATATTAAAGAAGCAATACCTCGAAGATCCAAAGTAAAGCATGACAAACTGCCTGAAATTTATTTTAACCAAAATATTATCATACGTCTCTGAATGTAGTATGAAATTAAAAAAAAAAAAGTTTATAAAAACTTAAATTAATCTTCACTAATAAAAATCTACATCTTCTTCTTCTTCTGTTTTTTTACTTCTTTTTTTAAAATAAAAATAAAAATAAAAGATAATTTTATTTATTTGAGTAGTCATTACAGTAGCAAGAGTAGTAGCCACAGTAGCCGGAGCATTACTAGTACTGGATGCTGGGATGCAACCCATAGAAAAGTAAAGTACATCAAGATAAGTAGTTTTCCAAAAAAATTTACAACAAGACGAGGGAATTACTCTAAGTTGCTAGGCAACACACCAAGTGGTGGCTGCCTAAGTTGCTTGGACACTTCAAAATGTTGCCGCACCCGTGTCGGATCTTTTAAAAATGCACTATTTTTGGAGCATTCGACACGCACCGTAGACATTTTTGAATAGCCAAAAAACTGCTAGTTG
>NW_025824523.1:0-1313 GCF_002878395.1 Capsicum annuum | reverse complement strand
TTAAAAAAATTAAAGTGAGCACTTTAGAAATTAAATATATAGAATATTTGAGAATTGAGAAATGAGATTTGAGAGAGAATGAGATTTGAGACTTGAGAGGATGAAAAATTGTGTGAAAAATGATTGAAAGTGTAGGGAATTTATAGAATTTTTTTTGGGATTAAAAAATAATTTTAAATAAAATAAAACTTTTTTTTTATATTTGGGCCCAAACTAGCCGTTATAGCCGTTGGGCCAACGGCTAGTTTGGCCCAATTTTCCAAAATCTTAAAAAAAATAAAATTAAATGGGCTTATCCGGGTCGGGCCGAGCCGGTTAACCGGCGGGCCCTAATCGGGTTGAGTCCGATCCGGGTTAACCGGGCCCAAATTCAAAACCCAATCGGATCGGGACCCGAGCCCTTAAAGCCCTTGGGCTTACCGAGCCGGGTCAAACCGGTCCGGTTTCCTTTAGTGGGCCGGTTCATTTGACACCCTTAAGTTGGGTTGAACAACATGAGGTCTCTGATTCAATTTCCAACAGGGACAAACACTAGGTGATTTCTTCCCATCTGTTTTAGCCTTGATGAGCAGAGTTGCCTAATACCTATTGCTGGTGGGAGGTGGCAGTATCCTGTGAAATTAGTCGAGGACTGCATACATCTTACCCTCCCCAGACCCCACTGTATGGGAATACACTGGGTTTGTTGTTGTTATTGTTGTTGTTGCACGCAAGCTGGCCCGGACACCACAGTTATAAAAAAAAAAGACAATCCTAAAAGACCATAAGATTATACTACTGCAACAACAAATCCGATGTAATTCCACAAGTGAGATCTGAAGGAGGCTAGAGTGTATACAGACCTTACTCCTACCTTGACAGCTAGAGAGGTTGTTTGTTTTCGAAAGACCCTCGACTCAAAACATAACATCATAATGAGTGAGAAAAACAGGTAGCTAGTCATGTTAATATATAGGAAATGGAACATACTGAGTGACAAAAATAAGTCGTTGCACTTCTTCAACAGTAAATTATTATTTTACTATATAGAAAGGTGAAGCAAGAGACAATCAAGGGCAGAATAGTCTTTTAATCCATACATTAAGGGGCAAAATGATAATTAACATATTATATTAAGCGGTGCTCAATTAATTGATCAGTTCTAGAGGCCTCCGTTTCTGTACCATTATCTTCACCTGTTTCACACAAATATCATAATTCCAGAAGCCTCCATTAGTTCTCTTCATCTTCTCAGCAATTTCTTCTAATTGACTTAAGTTTTTTCTTTTAATTTCTTCTTTAATCTTTCTCCCTTTTGTTTTTGTAAAATCCCT
>NW_025824522.1:0-1053 GCF_002878395.1 Capsicum annuum | reverse complement strand
CCATCCCCTGGTTGATATCTTATTCGTCTTCATAGGGCGTTATTCCCTAGTTGACATCTTATTCGTCTTCATAGGGCGTCATCCCCTAGTTGACATCTTATTTGTCTTCATAGGGCGCTATCTCCTAGTGGATATCTTATTTCTTCTTCATAGGGTGTCATCCCCTAGTTGATATCTTATTCTTCTTCATAGGGCGCCATTCCCTAGTGGACATCTTACTTTGTCTTCATAGGGCGCCATCCCCTAGTTGACATCTTATTCGTCTTCATAGGACGCCATCCCCTAGTTGACATCTTATCTCGTCTTCATAGGACACCATCCCTTAGTTGACATCTTATCTCATCTTCATAAGGCGCCATCCCCTAGTTGATATTTATCTTGTCTTCGTAGGGTGCCATTCCCTAGTTGATATCTTATTTCGTCTTCATAGGACGCCATCCCTTAGTGGACATCTTACTTTGTCTTCATAGGGCGCCATTCCCTAGTTGACATCTTATTCGTCTTCATTGGGCGCCATCCCCTAGTTGACAACTTATCTCGTGTTCATAGGGCGTCATCCCCTAGTTGATATCTTATTCGTCTTCATAGGGCGTCATCCCGTAGTTGACATCTTATTCATCTTCATAGGGCGCTATTCCTTAGTTGACATCTTATTCGTCTTCATAGGGTGTCATCCCCTAGTTGACATCTTATTTCGTCTTCATAGGGCGCCATCCCCTAGTTGACATCTTATCTCATCTTTATAGGGTGCCATCCCTTAGTTGACATCTTATTCGTCTTTATAGGGCGTCATCCCCTAGTTAACATCTTATCTTGTCTTCATAGAGCTCCATCCCCTAGTTGACATCTTATTCGTATTTATAAGGCGCCATCCCCTAATTGACATCTTATCTCGTCTTCATAGGGCTCGCGTCATCCCCTAGTTGACATTTTATTCGTCTTCATAAGGCGCTATCTTTTAGTGGACATCTTATTTCTTGTTCATAGGGCGCCATCCCCTAGTTGATATCTTATTCGTCTTCATAGGGCACTATCCCCTAGTGGACATCTTAC
>NW_025824521.1:0-1332 GCF_002878395.1 Capsicum annuum | reverse complement strand
CTTTGACGCACTAATGGACTCCCTTAACTCCTTGTGAAATTTCAAAGTTTTTTGATGACCCAATAAAAAGGACCACATCATTTAGAATCTAAGCTTTTGTACTTGTATTGTCTTGATAACGAGATATAGCTAATAAAATTAGAGCAAAGAAGGAATTTATATAAATTTCATATGGGCGACACTATTGCATGATCTAGAGTATGAAATAACGTAAAACATCTCCTAAATGCCTGGTATCTTTTGATTATAAGTGTGGTGCACAACATACCCATGAGCAAGACTTTACTAGATATGACTTTGTAGACCCCCTAAGACCCTGAATCATGCTCTGATACCAAGATTGTCATGACCCGAGACAAGGCCCTGGATGAAAGGGCATCCTGAACTACGAAGGCCCAAGAGAGCCCTTAGCATACATCCATACACATAATTCATACAAAACAATAGTGCAGAAGATGTAACAAAATATAAGAAAAACTTATAATTACAATATGTAAATAAATTCATGACAAAATAATAACCAAATCTCGTCTATGAAACCTCTATTGAAAACTAACTGTCTAGGCCAGACAAGTCCCCCGACCGAACGATAAACTAAAATAAATAAATATATGATAAAACGCCTTCCGCAAGATGGATGGCTCACCAAATCTGACCTATACAAATATTCTACTGATGTGATGGACCATGAACCAAGCCTCAAAACCTATATTATGGGACAATATAGCCACTAGACGACAGTCAATACTTAGATATTAGTAGGCAGAACAATCCAAAAACAACATATATTTCATATAAAATAATTGAGAGCATTATGAAAACGATGTAACATAATAGAAATCAAAACACATGAGCATTATTGAAGAATTCAAATTATTCTCGTAAAAGAATAAATAACACTCTTTATTTAACTTCTGAACTAGATGGGACACCCTAAAGTTCTACAATCCTACGGGATATATAAAATTTGCCATTAACTCGTTGGCCAAGCCCCAACCTAAGTTTGCCGCAATAGTTAAAGTTTCTACTATCTAATACACCAAAAATATATAGTAAGCATACAATCCATATTTTAGGATATAATAAACACGCGTCGACAAAACATAATTTCCAGCAATGAGTTATAAGAACTCGTGCCTTCTTTAGATAAACTATCTAACTCTCTTAGAGCTTCTTTAAGCCTCTTAAAAACACATTTCATAATTAGAAAAGCTAATCTCTTATTCTGTTAAGGGCATTTCATAACAAAGTATCGTCTTATCAGACTAACAAGTCGTATCATATCTATATTATATCATATCATATCATATCATATCATATCATATCATATCA
>NW_025824520.1:0-1089 GCF_002878395.1 Capsicum annuum | reverse complement strand
AAACTTACAAGAGTCTGCATGGTTTGTTGGAACTAATTCACAGTTTTGTTTTTGTTTTTGGAGATGTAAGGTGGTGAATCTTGATCCATTTGAAAGATAGAAACTTGGGTTGTGTTGGGTTTCGGATATTGTTTTATATGTGGTAGATTGTGAAATGAATATTAGAAGATGATAAGTCTTAGGAACTCTTGAATACCATTGTTCAAGCCATATAAAGAGTCCACCCATCACTTAAAAGGATCGATGTGAGACTCTTCACAACAAGACAACTCCATAACTAAATATGGATTAATTATGAAATGATAGTTCACCAAGAAAAAGTAAAAATTGAAAAATTATGAAATAGGAATCAAAACGTAATATATTTGTTAACTTCCAGTAACCGTAGCTAGTACACTCCACGGCTTTACCTTAACAACAACAACAAAAAAAGGCTTCTTCTATCACTGAGTAGCTACATTATGGACAATAGAAATGTTATTATTTGCGACAACGGAACTAGGGTATTATTAATTCTCTTTCTTTTTGAATTTCATTGGAATCCATTATTTAACACAATTGTTTTTAATCTACTGGAAATTTATCTCAACATACCACAACTGTAAAACCAAACTGATCTTTAATTGCTGAAAAAATTAATAGATAAGAGAAAATAGGAATAAAGTTGGTAACTTTGAATGTGTCAAAGTTTTATGAGTATTTCTGACATATTAAGTTTACATCAAAGAAAGCATTTAAATATTGATAAGGCATTATACATCAGATAACTTTTTTCTCAAACAACTATACCTGTAAAGTTTTATCATACACATTTTCCTATTTCTTTTAAGCTCGTGCATTTTTCCTGCAATTATTGTAACTTCTGAGGATGTGGAAACAAAAGAAAAGTTTCCCAAGGCACCTAGATAACCTAATCAGACCTACAACACGACCACAACACTCACCAATCGGTCAAGTACTTCCAAATAGGAAATATAACATGAGAATCTCAAGGTGCTATAACTAGAATACAACAATTTTAAATAACAAATTAGGTGTGAGGGGGAGGGTTGTCTAATTAGTTATACAACACCTTCAGCTCCAATTGTT
>NW_025824519.1:0-16242 GCF_002878395.1 Capsicum annuum | reverse complement strand
ACTACCAATGCTTAAGGGATCTTAACTCTGGGAGCCAAAACATTAGTCTGTACTTCTACCTCAGTTCCACTCTGATTCGTAGACTGAGAACCATATGATGGTGCACCACAAACCAAATCCAAAAGCTAAACCAATGCATAACTGAGAAACAACAAAGGAATAATCTTAGGTGGAGCCTAGGCTACCTCCATTCCCAACACTGGATAGGTTGGACAATGTCGAGTGGGGGAGAAGAGATAGGGTTTAGCGGTGTCTCCCTATCTTGATCTCTACATAGAGTTGCACCTCTCATTTCCCTAACCTCTAGTTTATCCATGTACTTCGATAGGATCCCTAGTCATGGCTCGGGGTTCTCATCCTTAGTAGAAGTTGCACGTGTCCTATCCATCAACGAAAATATGAAACCAAAAGGATCTTAGAAACCAACACAAACTCTACGAAATGAGTAAAGAAAGTAAAAATCTACTAAGAATTTCCTATAGTTTTTTGAATATAAGAAATAAATGTCATTGATCTAATTTTTAGGACTATACTGGACACTTAACATTGTACCAAAACTACTGGTGAATCTAGGTTCTGAGACCAATTTTTCACAACCTGATTTCCCAAGTCATGATGATACCTACTTTACCCCTTCAGTACATAAGCCAAACCATTTCTCGAAACTATAAGTAATGGGATAATTGGTGGAAAATGTCATAAATGCTAAAAATATGCACATAAATAAATTACACGAAACAAATCATAAGAAGAACAACCTAAGGAAAGAGAAATAAAGAGGAGTAATATCATCTCATGACCTAGGAAGGTCGGTAGCCTTTAATCCAAAAGAATACGAGTACTATCACAATTAATATACAATAACCTTAAAAAACAAATGACTATCTATAATAGAAGATGGAGAAAAGGTCAACTCCGACTTCTAGAGATACCCAATTTTAAAACCTTGACCAACACAAATCACAACTTCAACAGTGGTAACTAGTATTCAAATCTACACCATAAAGGTACAGAAGTGTAGTATGAGCATCAAAGACATAAGTACTCAATAGGCATCATCGGCCGACAAAGATAAATCATAATATAAATACATTAAAATGCGAGGTATGTATGCTAGGTTAGGAAAAGGTAAAACCTCGAATAATACTCCAAATGCTGAAAAATAAGTAGAATAATAATAATAATCAAGAGAGCATAGCTATTTTGACATAATTGCCCCCCATAAGCCCAAAAATGCAAATATATTAATTAACCCAATAAGGGTGCCCATAAGCTCGATGGGTACAATCAAGAAGAAGTAATAAAAATAAATACACCAACTATCCATATCTCTAAACCATGACCACAAATATTCACATACCGTAAATGCCTAAATCAAATCGATTCCATAACTAACATAAATAACCTCTTAATGCTGGACTTGAATTGGAACTCATATCATCATTGGTCGTACATAAACTGAAACTCATATCATAAATTGTTAGACTCGAACCAGAGCTAATGCCATCTCCTAAGCACTAATCCAAGATTAAGTATCATGTATATAAACTCCCCTTCGAGATCAAGAATGTAATTAAAATGATATGCGAGACCTATTGATCCTACAAAGAACTAATATTAATCTTATCCTAAGGTTGGCCGGAAGGGCCCATTTCTTTCTAGGGAAAATTCTAGGTAAGGTATCTAATTTGACTACAAGATTCTAAATAAGCCACATTAGGTTCTAATGTAGCATTTCTATCTAATGAATGAGTAGTTAAGTCAACTAAGCCTTATTACGGTTTCAAAATTAGTTAAAATATCAAAATCACACAAAATATACTTACAAGAACTAATTTCCATCCCAAAACTAGCATAATATCACATCAGTACTATAATTAAGCCCTATCAAGAAGAAAGGTAAGCCTAACCTACTTGGACAACCAAGAAAGCCTGATAATGTCTTCTAAATCAACCATTCCCATTCTAAGAAACTTTTGCATGATACCACGCTACAAAAATAGTAATATACACATTAATATGAGAACAATGGTACCCATATTACATTTTTATACTTCGCCCAAAATTGAGTCAAAATTCCATGTGGGGCCCACTTGTGGAATTGTACTTTCAAAATCATTAACACATCTCTCTATGCTCAAAGATCATTAACACTAAAGAATGGGTAAATTTTGAGCTCAATTGATACCAAAATCAACTCACTAAAACTATGAGTTTATGACTAATTGGTGAATAAACCATAAATTAATTGGAAACTTACAAGGATTTTAACGATGCAATGATTATTTCGAGTTCACACAACACCAAAATCTCATAACAATCACTCTTACAATTTTCTACACTCTCTAGGGATTTTGGCTCTTTAGACTTGTGTAAAATGAGTAGAAAATCAAGCAAACAAGGAATTTAATGCCCTCCAGGTGCCGCTTAAGTTATCACTGCTTTGACGGTCCATGGGTCACTTAAGCGACATCTGCTTAAGCAGGCTGCCTGCATTTATATGACCTCGATAGAAGGTTTCTGGTTGATAAAACAATTGGTTAGTCACTTAAGAGAAAAAATGTTCAATTGAATTTGGAAATTCCAAGCTTCCCTTGACCCTTCGGGATTCATTTGTAATCCTGTGAACATACACAAACTATGCTACCCTATCAAATTAGACATTTATAATGCAATGACTTCATCAAAATTTACATCCCTTGTTGTTTTGATGAAATATGGGCCCCGTACAAAGGTCTATTTTTCTCAAATTCCAATCAATAGCCCAAATTGAGTTCTAATGCCTTGGGACTCAAACCAAAGGTCTCCCTACGCTAAAATCGTGTTTCGGAGATGATGGAACTATCAGGATTTGCATATGAGGTCGTAAAACTAAAGTTTATGCATAATAGACAATCATAACTAACAAAGACATTAAAGCAGAAATTGACTCGAAAACCCAAACGAATCACTTAGTAACTAAACTGTCATCTCCAGTAAGTCGCAAATGACTTGGGCCAGCTATAGGAAAGCTCTAAAGAACAATATGTGTGGAAAATAAGACAATGACCGAGAGAGCCATTAAAATTTCACTTAACTACAAACTATTTTGTCCTTTAGTTTATAAAAGGCTGGGTGTAAGTAGGAATGACTTTAAATTAATTATAATAGGAAAATACTTAATCTCCTTTTCACCCCAAGAATTAGTAAATTATGAAAATTTTAATATCTATGATAACGAGTCTTTGAATGACTTGTAGAAGACTACAATTGAATGTAAAAATCATACCAAGCTAAGTATGCTTCAACTCTATGTTAGGAAGGAGTCTAGGACTCATTGCCAACATTTTCCTCCCTGACTGAAGTCTATACTAAGATTGAAAATTTATCTACTCATGTTGAAGTCCCTGTAACTCAGTCTAGTAAGTTTCATTACATTAATATTTACCAAGATATTCTTAGGGATAATATGTCAATGGAATCACTAAGATTTAATTCCAACCAAATATTTAATAAAAGTAATTAATTATGTCTACTATTCCTATTATTGTTACTATTATTATTGTTATTATTATTCTTATTATTAGTGTTATTATTATTAGTAAATGTTATTAATCCTATTTTTGTTATTATGGATATAGTTATATGTTTTATGATGATTTTATAATGTTTAGAGATTTACCTCAGCATAAGATGAATAATGTTAGAAATTATGGAAAAGATCATAACTTGGATCAATCCTCCATTCTAGATGGATGGATCATACTGAAACATTCTCAAATGTCGTTGTCTTCTTGAGTTTTTGTGTTGCTGAATATTATCACTAGACCTATCTTTTGAATATTATTGTATATGTTTCTTAGGATGAATTAAATATATTTTAATTATTTTTATATAGGAAAAATGATACAAAAGATTAGCCTTCTATCCTTGATGACATTAATAATGATGATCAATCAATCATATTGCAACTTCAGAGAGTGATAGATATGCCTTACCTAGTACAAAGATATCAGGAGGCAAAGTTCCATTATCATAATCTAAAAGTGATGATGATTTTATAATGTCAGATGCATCATAAGGCCTTTCTTGCACCGATAAGAACTGATGTCACAGAATCCATTTCATCAAGAAGAATCGATTTCACAAATGTCCCTTCAAACCTTCAACATTCAATACAAATGTCAGCAACAATTCTTTGTCCCTAATTTTGCTCTTATAAAATTTCATAGCTTGATCATCATATAGATATACCAGATGTGTTTGCTAATATTCGTGTGCATGATAAATTCTGACAAGGTATGTAGTTTGAACTACAATATTTCCTAAGCAATTAGTTTTATGTTTGTATCGAATTGCTCTTCAATTCAAAGAAAAAGTTGTTATTTCCGCATGCTATTAACACGGCCCGAACCAGGGTCTAGTCATGACGGGCATCTCATGTCCAAACAAATCAGAGACAAACCCACTACCCCACAGTTAACCACCCTATCCATATGTCGGATGAATTCAAAACAACAAGATAAAATAATAATAATCTAAAGAAATGATAGTAAGCTTAAAACCAAAGTCGAGATCTACAACCAATTAACCAACCATTCAAATTCCAATGCCAATACCAATGCCAAGGCTAACACTAATACTTACACCTCACATGCCCATTGTTGTTCGACAAAGCCTCTAACTAGAATCAAAGAACATATGGTTGGGACATTTCCCCGACCATATAAAATAAAACCAAATAAATAACAAAAATGCAAATATGTCCATTATATGAAATAGTCTTCCGGAGTATGGAAACTCACCACTTCAATCAGACTCAAAGTTGTCCCAGAACCCAAGTCACTGAGCAGGAGGAATTGTAGTATGGTTAGTTCCTGCATAGCATGAGGATACATTGCCAGAAGACGGTTAGCATGGTAAATACTAGAATGTAACTCAAGGATAAAGATAAGACAAAGTCATCAATTCAAAACCAAATAAAAAACCATATGCAATATCATGTATTCATATATATTGAGCCAGGGTAGGGAAAAAGGTTTAGCATGCATTTAAAACCAAAACCCAGGTTGTGTAGCTCTGCCGTGCTGAAACAACCTACGGTCTATATGGGTTCAACTCCCTTTAGTGAAAGGGCCTTAATACTTGTTAGTAGTACGACTGAAGAAAAAAACATGGAATGACTAGTACATCCCAAAAAATATAAAGTATGTCATCATGCACACAGCCATGAATTCCACTCTCACATTGGCAAGTGTGAGATTCCAATGTCGGTCCCCCTGGGACCTGCACTATCCACAACTTTGATACTCAACCTCCTTAAAGCCCAATTAAACCACTTACATATAACAAAACCATTTACCAAGTAATCTTTTAATAAGGCATTAACCATTAGTATCGTCATGGCAAAATTAGAGCTTGCAAAATAACCTTATGACATATAAACTAATAAACCAAATTAGACTCCACTATTTCCAATTAAACTAAAACTATTCATAATTAAATCATGGCCATCAAGGCCTTTCCAAATCATTGTGACAGCAACCAATAACCTATTTATTTTTCTTTCACCATTTTTGCAATGAAAAGGTTCCAAGAGCAACCAAACTATGTGACAAAATCATTCTCATTTACAATTTCACAAGCAAGTTGAGGGGATGCCATTATCAAAGCCAAAATCATCAATATTTGTGGCTCAACCATGAGCCCTAAATTAAATCACCATTCCCATGCACTCACATGTGGGAAACCATAAGCAAAATATGAAAACCATAATTAAAATCATGAGAAACATTAATCAACGATGAACATCCAAAAACACCAACATTTATTTCCAAACCATATCAATACCATGAAAACCATACATTAAAACACATGACTTTAGTAAAAACAACAATGAGGGATGATTCACCTGCCTTAGACAGCAGGAAATACGGAAAGAAACCACCCTTTAAAGCCTTAATTGATTGTCTTGATGAAACTTTAGATCTTGCTTGAAGAGAGAATTTAGGAGTGTTGTATTGGGAATAGTCTATTAATGATGTCCCAGATAGTGTTTTAAGTCATGGTGTCAAAGGGAGTTAAAAGGGGAAATGTCCAGAATGCCCTCCAACTTAAAACTGTAAAAATGTCGCATGTGGTTACAAGTTGACCCTCGTGACTCATGACCATAAAATATGACTCGAACTCTCAAGAATTACCAAGAAAGTGAATTGGATACCCATACACTATCCACTATATGAACCAATGGCACCACTCATGACCTAACCATCCGACTCGTATGGTCTAGTCGTTTTCAAGATAGAACCTGAAGGGATTGGACACTGGACAACATATGACTCAACCTTACTATTTATAAACTATTCTCACTACTCTTAGTGATAGACTTGTACTAACAGCAAAGTCTAGTCACAAAGTTACTGATTTTAGAAAGGTTTAACCAAACAACCTATGACCACCCTTAATGACTTGTACCACCAACCCGTTACCAAGATCGAAACACATCCACCATTCACTGTTTACCTAAAAACTAGGGTCACCTGACCCATACCCAGACCATATACCTCATATGGTGAGTCGTTACTAGTATAGTGAGCTCAATGCTCAAGAAATTTCCAAAAGCTAAAACCCAGGGTGTTTCAATTCTCCCCCACTTGGATCATTCATCCTCGAATTATGGGACAGGGGCAGTGACTAGCATAATTTAACACCCAAACATCTCTAATCTTACCTTTAAGATATAAAATTGATTTCCAAGGAATTCCTCATCTACCTTTAAGAAAGAAAGAAAACAAAGATGCTAAGAATAACACGTACCTTAAGTATGATTTATTGAAATGGGAAATAGGAATTGATACTTGGTCTTCATGTCTTCTTCAGCTTCCCATGTAGATTTTTCCAACTTGTGGTTCATCTATAGGACCTCCGTATAAGATAGGGAACCAAAAAATACCAATATCCTTAATAGGCAAAATTTCCAACGAATCACCCACACACTTTCTCCACATAGAAATACGAAACACCGAGTGATTGGAGCTCAAACTAGAAGGCAACTACATCTTATACGCAACACTGCCAACCCTTCTCAAAACCACATATAGACCAACATACCTTTGACAGAGCTTCCCATTCATCTCAAACTGCATCATTCCCTTTATGGGAGATACCTTCAAGGACACCCTATCCCTAACCTCAAACTCTAGCTTCCTACACCTCACGTCTAAAAAGACTTTTGGCAACTTTGAGATGCTTTAAGACTATCTCGAATAACCTTCACTTTCCCTTTGGATTTGTAAACCAAATATGGATAAAGCATCTTTGCCTCACCAACCTCGAACCACCCAATAGGAGACCTATACATCCTACAAAACAAGACCTCAGATTGAGCCATCCTAATGCTAGAGTTGTAGCTATTATTATATGCAAACACTATAAGAGGCAAATGCTTAATCCAACTACCACCATAGTCAATCATGCAAGTTGTAAGCATATCTTCCAAAATCTGAATAGTCTTTTCTACTTTTCCATTTGACTACGGGTGGAAAGTAGTACTAAGACTCACCTTGGTCCCCAAGCCTTTCTATAACGATCACAAAAAGAGAGATGAAAAGTGCGTACCATAGTTTAAGATGATAGAAATAGGCACCCCATTCAACATCACAATCTCATGGAGGTACAACCTCACATAATCCTCTACAAAAAAGTTAGTCCTTACTATCAAAATGTAAGTACACTTAGTCATCCCATCCACGATGACCCAAATCGAATCCAATTGATTTTGAGACCGAGGAAGAATGGTAATGAAAGACATGTAGATTACCTCCCATTTCTTAATAGGCAACTCAATTTTTTGACACAATCCTCGGGGCCTCATGTTCTCAACTTTCACTTGTTGGCACACCATGTACTTACACACAAAACTAAACACATTCCACTTCATACTATACCACTAATACATCTCATTAAGGTCATGATAAATTTTAGTCGAACTAGGATGGATAGAATAACCAGACTCATGTACCTCAGCCAAGATCCTCTATCATAATACTTCCATATCTGAAATGGAAAATCTCCTTTGGTACCATAAGATACCATCACCACTGACCTCAAAGGTCATTACTTTTTGCCCACCTATATCACTTTTGATCATCATCAATATAGGATAACACTTATTTTTCTTTCACCTCAGCACCTAGAGATGACTTTTCCACCTCTTGAACAAACACACTACCATCCTCAGAGTCCAAGAGGTGAACTCCAAGGTTAGCCAAACAGTGAAAATCTTTCACCAATTCTTTGTTTCCCTCATACACATGAGCTAACTCCTTATAGACAACCTGCTAAGAGCATCAACAACCATATTAGCTTTACCTGGATGGTAGTAAAGACTCATGTCATAATCCTTGAGAATCTCAAGCCATCACCTTTTCCTAAGGTTCAGCTCTTTCTAAGTATACACATACTGCAGGATCTTATGATCTGAAAAGATATCAACATGCACTTCATAGAAATAGTGATGCCAGATTTTCAATGCAAAACCCATAGACAATAACTCCAAGTCATGAGTCATATAATTCTTTTCATTCACCTTAGACTGTCTAGAGGCATAAGCTAAACCTTGCTATGCTGTATCAAAATGTACCTAAACCCCACACAAGATACATCACAATAGGCCATAAAGCCATCAGTCTCTTCAGGCTATGTCAAGATCAGAGCCAAAGTCAGATTATCCTTAGTTTCTAAAAACTACCCTCACAAGCATCATATCATGAGAACTTTACCTTCTTCTAAGTTAACCTAGTCAATGGGACAGCTATAGATTCAAAACTTTACATAAACCTTCTATAATAACTGGCTAAACCTAATAAGCTCCAAATATTGGTTGGAGTCGTAGGTCTAGGCCACTTTTTAACCACAACAACTTTCTACTAATCCACTATGATCCCTTCATTACAAATGACATAACCCAAAAAAGTGACAACGTTCAACTAGAATTCATATTTTGAAAATTTGGCATGCAACTGTTGCCTCTTTAGGGTCTGCAACACAATGTGGAGATGATTGACATTATCCACTTCAGTCTTAGAGTTCACTAGAATATCATCTATGAACACAATGACAAACAAACCACAAACTGACAAAAGATTCTATTCATAAAATCCATGAATGATGTTGGGGCATAAGTCAACTTAAAAGATATAACCAAAAACTCAAAATGCCCATACTGGGTACGAAATGTATTCTTAGCAATATCCACCTACCTAATATTTAGATGATGATACCCAGACCAAAGATTAATCACGGAGAAAAACATAGCACCATGAAGCTGATCAAATAAATCATCTTTCCTTAGAAGAAGGTACTTATTCTTTGCTATCACCTTATTCAACTGTCGGTAATCAATACACATCTGAAAGGAACTATACTTTTTATGCATGAATAAAATCGGTTAACCCCACGAAGACATACTAGGACAGATGAAACCCTTGTTTAAAAGATCCTTTAGTTGCTTCTTAAGCTCCTTCAACTCAGTCAGAGCCACTCTATACAATGAAATAGTGATAGGACGAGTGTCCAAAACAAAATCTATCCCAAAATCAATCTCCCTATCGGGAAAAACACCAGAAAGGTCATTCATGAAGACCTCAGGGAATTTATACACCATTGGGATAGAATAAAAAGAAGGACCCTTCGAATTAGAATCTTTAACCCAGACCAGATAATAGAGAGATCCTTTAGAGATTAATCTCCAATCTCTAAGATATGAAATGAACCTTTCCTTAGGAGCTAGGAAACCACCCTCTAATTTAATAAATAACTCATTAGGAAATTAAAAGATTACCTTATGGGTCGAACAGTCTAGAGAAGTATAGCATGAGCGCAACCAATCTATCCTTAATATGACAGAAAAATCAACCATGTCTAACTAAAATAGATCCACCAAAGGCTCCCAACCACCAACATACACCACACAACCTATATAGACTCTTCTAGCCATCACAAAATCACCTACTAGGGTAGAAAAATAAAAAGGGTTTGAAATACCCTTGGGTATAAAACAAAGATTCACAACCACAAATGGTGTCAAATACGAAAGAGTGGACCCCAAATCAAGTAAATAGTACACATCGCGGGAAAATTATTTTAGCATACCAGTGATAACATCAGGCGATGCCTCAAACTCTTGACGAGTAGTGACATTATAGAGTTGGTTCCGACCAGTGCCGGAGCCAGATGGTTTACCCTTTGTTGTTGAAGTAGATGAAGAGAAAATAAGAACTTTTCTTTCCCCAGAGGCAACCTTAACAACCGAAGAGCTTTTAACTATAGGCCCTATCTAACCACAGTTAAAGCAGTTATCCTTTTTATCATCACAGTAACCCCAATACGATTGACTAGAAAATCTAAATAAAGGACAAGATGGAGCTGATTGGGCCCAACTTACTTGAGATTTAGCCCCTTGATCCCTATAATTATCATCACTCTAAAAAGGCAGATCATTAGATAGCTTTGGGCAGGAAGCACTAGCTGGTGAGGAAGACCCAAAATTGTCCTACTTCTTCTTTTACCAATTTCTACCATCCCTGCCACTTTATTGTTGACCACTACCTTAATCAAAAAACTAAAATTTTTATTTTGCCTCTCCCTAATTTTATCATGCTTCTTCTTCTCTTCATCGACCTGCTATATATACACAATAAATCAGGATATGTACTTATCCTAGATCAACAAAGTAGCCTTACTCAAAATCAAGTCTCGAGACAACCCAAAAGCAAAACATCCTTATTCTATCCTCATGCTAAAAACCAATGTAAAGCATAATGGGTTAACTAGTGAAACTGTAAGGGATACTTCTTTACTGGTATATTTCCTTACTTCAAGGTAAAAAAATCTTTTGCCTTCTCCTTTCTCAACTCCTGAGGAAAGAAATAGTCCTGAAAAGCTCTAGAGAATTTAACCCACATGGCAAACTTGACATCATCACACTTTGACTATTACCATTCCTCATACCATTTGTATTATATATCTTATATTTGGTAGAAAAAAATTCCAAACCTTTCATATTAGTAGCATGCGTAAAGTTGAAGATGTTTCCCATCTCATCAATAACACCCTAAGTATATTCCTCAACCTTAACACCAGTGAACACAGAAGGGCTCAACCTCATAAACTGCCCAACCCTTGTGGCCTTAGAAGATGGAGTAACCAAAGCACATGCTAAGACTAATTACCAACTGAGACAACATATGAATAAACTAAAAAAACTCAACATTCATCATATCTTCTTGAAGAGTTTGAGGAGGGTTGGTGGGACTAGTAGAACTCCAAAAGGATAATCAAGAATTAGACCCCGAGATTGGATTTAGACCACATAAGAAGAATGTGTCCTATTAGCATTGTCCCTAAGTGGGACATATGAGTTTCAATGAGCTTTAGATAGTCCAAGATGCATGATCTAAAAAGCAAAAAAAAATAGGTATTAGAGAAGATTTTAGTACCTTAGACTCTATAGCTTGAAAATAGAACACAAGAAAGATAAGCATCCCTAAATTCCTTGTAGCCTCTTCCTTATAAGTGCGGTATGCTACACACCCTTAAAAGATATTATACTCAACATGGGTTTGTCTGACACCCAATTAGCCATGAACCTAGTGCTCTGATACCAATCTGACATGACTCGAACAAGGGTCTAGTTGTGTCGGACATCTCAAGTCCAACCAGGACCCAAGACCACCCTCATTACCCCATCATTAACTAGCCTACCCATATGTTGGATAAATTCAAAACATATAAAATGATAAAAAATAATAATCCAAATAATTAACCAATCATTTCCATTCAAATAACAATATAAATAGTAAGGCTTACACTAATACTGACACTGTCCATGCTAATAGTTGTTCGACAAAACCTCTAACAAGAATCAAAGATCGTCCAATTAGGATATGCCCCCAACCATAGCCAAAACCAAATCCAAAGAAATAAGAAATGAAAAGAAGTCCATAACATGAAATGTAGTCTTCTAGAGTATGAAAGCTCACCTCTTCTATCTGACTCAAATTTGTTCCCAAATGCAAGTCACTGAGCAGGAGAAATAGTAGTATGGTCTATTCCTTCATCGCGTTGGGATACGAAGCCCAAAGATGGTTTGCGGGATAAACACTTGAATGTAACTCAGGGATAAAGATAAGGTAATGTCATTAATTCAAAACCAAATCAAATAACCATATGCAATATCATATATACATATATATTATGTCGGGGTAAGGAACAAGGTTTAACATAATTTTAAAACCTTAACCTGGGTTATGTAGCTCTGCCATCTTAAAATAACCCATGGGTTATATGTGTTTAGCTCCCTTTGCTAAATGGCCTCCAGTGAGCTTTAGCTGCATGATTGGAGAAAAGAATTTGGGATAAATAGTACATACCTAAAGATATAAAGTATGGCATAATACACATGGACACCAAGGCCACCCTCACATCTATAAATATTAGCTTCCAATGACGTTATTCATGAGACCTCCACCTTCCACGACTTTTCTACTAAACCTAATTTAAGCCTAATTAAAACCTTTACTCATAACCAAAGCCTTTTTACAGGAGTCTTTTAATTAGGCATCAACCATTAGTATCGTCATACCAAAATTATAGCTTGTAAATCTATTACTTTATGCTATATAGACAATTAAACTAAATTAGAATCCCCCATTTCCATTTGAACCAAAACCATTTATAATTAAACCTTGGCCATCAAGGCCTTTCTAGAACCTTGTGAAACCAACCAAAAACCAAATAATGTTTCTTTCACCAACTACACAATGTAAACATTCGAAGAGTAATCAAACTATTTGACAAAATCATTCTCATTAAAAATTTCCCAAACAACTTGATAGCATACCATTATCAATGCCAAAATCAGCAATATTTGGGGCTCAACCATGACCCATCAATTAAATCACCATTCCAATGCACCCACATGTTCAAAACCAAAAGAAAAACATGAAAAACCATAATTAAAATCATCAGAAACATTAATCAACCATGAACATCCAAAACCCCCAACCTTTATTTCAAAACCATAATAATACCATGAAAACCATACATTAAAATACATATGTTTAGTAAAATAACAATGAGGGAAGAGTCACATGCCTTAGTTATCGAGAAATATGGAGAGAAACCACCCTTGAAAACCTTAATTTATTGTATTGATAAAACTCTATCTTTTACTTGAAGAAAGATTTTAAAAGAGAGAATTTGGGAGTGTTGTATTGGGAATAGTGTTCTAATCATGTCCCAAAAGGTGTTTTAAGATGTGGCATCCATGGGAGTTTAAAGGGAAAATATCTAGAATGCCCCCAACTTAAAATTGTAAAAATGTCGCAGGAGGTTACAAGTTGAGCCCTGTGACTCATCACTACAACATATGACTCGTACTCTGGAGTCGTCACCAAGATAGTGAATTGGACACCCATACACTATCCATCATAGGACCTCATGGCACCACCCGAGACCTGACAATATGACTCATTTGAACTAGTCATTTCTAAAACAAAACTCAAAGGGTTTTGAAGCTGGACAACATACGACTCAACCTTACCATCCATAACTTAATTCTCATTGATTTTAGTAATCCACACGTACATAGACCCAAGTCTAGTCACGAAGTTACTAATTTGAGAAAGGTTTGACCAGTTGACCCATCAACACCCCTAACAACTCATACGACCAAACCGTAACCAAGATCAAAACCCACCAACTATTCACCGGAAACCTAACAACTAGGGTCGACTAACCTGTACCCATACTATACAACTTGTATGGTGAGTCATTACTAGGACAGTAAGCTAAAAGCTCAAGAAATTTCTAAGGGCCAAAAACTAGGGTGTTTCAGCTATAATCTGCTCATGTCATATATTGTAACTTAGACTATCTACAAATGTTCTATATTTGACTCTATTTTTTGGTGTGATATTTTTATCTAGAATAATAATTGATTTCTTATACAAGGAACCTCCGAAAATATTTTAATTTTGAATTACCTTTAAAACTAAAAACTAGGTTAGCTAATAAAATAAGCAAAAGTATCTCACTCCCTTAAGAAATGTTGTACTCTTATTGTGATTTTACTGTTGATCTTATGAATAAAATTGACCTCGATATTAACATTCCAAGGAATTTTTCATACTCCATTAATGATATTTACCATTGCTAAGTGATTGGCTTAAATGATTTCTTTTCCAACTAATTGTATATATAGCATTAAATCCCTTCACTTATAGCCTTTTCCTCAACCACCAAATTAAAAAATGAACAATTCTAAATCCTTTAGAACCTACCAGGTTCCCTTCATTATTTCTAAAAAAAAATGCAATGGCACTAGGCATAGATTCCTTTTATACACTATATTAGTCATGCATTTTAACAAACCTATATGAAGGGTGTAATGGCCCAAAAATCTATCCTTAGACATCACACGATGCTTAGAACCACGAGTGGTCCCAAGATAACCCTTCTGCTGGCATAACTCATAAGAAACTAAATAATATGTATAAAATAACAGAGATTACTGTGATGAAAAATAAAAATGATGGAATCTATGAAAATACAATATTAATAGAACTTTTACATTCAAATAAAGTGTGAAAAGATGGACTAAAAATATACGACTAACTCTAACTAACATCTCTGAAGACTCTATTATACTAACTATAGATACTTGGGACGCGACTCCAACTATCACTAATCAATACATATGACTAAGAAAATAAAGTACATTAATAACATCTAACTAAAGTCCCCAAAGTAGGAGGACTTCTCATCTGCTGGCTGGAATCTGCAACTGTATGAATATGGTATACGTGCTACAACCGAGCTAAAACCTACATTATGAGACAATGTAGCACATACACATATATATAGATCATTACTTTGAGGATATACTGAGTATATGGGGGTGAAATACAAAAGTAACAATATCATCGCAGTTTATAAAATCATGCATGCTAAATGTAAATGACTCACATAAGCTGTAATATCTAAAATACTGAAAATAATAATTATGAGAAACAAATCATACTTGTAAATCTAGTGAGCCATAACATTTAGTTCTAAAAGTTTTTCTAATACTATGTCTTTAAATCATACTGTCCAAGTGTAGAAACGACTCACTTCTAAAATCTGAATTCTAAAAGCTGAAATCTGAAGTTACTATCTTTCTTTAAAACATAATCTGAGTAAAACTTGTGAGCCTTTACACTTAGCTTTCTAAAAGCTTTTCTGTTATTCTTACTGTTCTAACAATTGGTAGTCTGAAAGCTCTACAACTTGAAGAAAAGAACTTTATCTGAAGGCTTTAAACCAATGGACTACTTTAATAGTAGGGGACATCCTTTAGGAGGTTCTTCTAATCGACATGTATACCATGTGATCATCTATGGTGTCCCATGACTATCCCCCGCAAGGTTAGGGTTGTTCTACCCTTTCCATCTAAATAGAATAATCTAATCTGTGAGATCACAATCTGAGTTATCCACGTAGAAGTAGGAATAATCTGAATCTGTACCTATGGTGGCACGTAGTTCTATGGAATATAGGGCACGCTAATCCCATACTTTCTACTCAATGTAAAATACTACTCCCAATATCATGCCCTAAATCTTAAGAAAATCCACTTTAAAAGTAATCTAATGGTTTATAATGAAAACCAACTGTAAATTTGTAATCTGAATCTGTAAAGTGGACTTAGAATCTTTTCTGAGACCAAAGGTCCAATCTTTCTCAATATTTTAAAAATATTCTAATCATGGGGTGCTTATAGCACAACATTGTTTGAATAACAATATTAAAATAGGGTTTGAGTAACCCATGTATTAATCTCATGATAAAAACATCTCAAAATTCATGCTTGATAACATAAACATTCATAAATCATCTTAAAATCTGGAAATTTCTGCAATGTGCATAAAAACAAAAACGTACTTATGTAATTCAATTTTTAAATCATTTAAAATCTCATAATCTTGCAAAGAATGATAATGGTTATAAACCCTAACTTGAATTTCATAATAAATCATATAAATTGCAGTAAATTTATAAATAAAATAATGTTTTGGGCACAAGGATGAAAGAATTATCCTTATTCAAATCCCACATACCTTGGATGATGAATTAGATGAACAAGTTGGCTTTTGGGATTCTATTTGTGCTCTTGACTGATGATTCTTGGTGTTCTTGATCTAGGAATCTTGAATCTTGAAT
>NW_025824518.1:0-1084 GCF_002878395.1 Capsicum annuum | reverse complement strand
AACAATTCCTAAGCCGCCTAGCAGAGTTTTGTGCAAATGAAGGATGTTTAACCCTTCCAGAACACATTCAAATGTGTAAATTTTTTATTAAGAAACGTGTATCTTACATCATCTCCTGGAATTTTACCAAAGGAGAACAAGATCGTATTACTTATTTATCCAAAGAGATAAAGGTTAAAGGCTGGACTCCTAAACCAGCAGCCCCTAAAACTCCTGACAAAGGAAAAATACCAGCATCCTCAGTAGGCGCCCCGAAAAATAAACAGGCGCTTAAGGAGAGACTAAAAAAGGCTTTGAATGATCTGGAAAGTCAGGATGTTAATGACGAAGTCCTACAGCTTCTAGAAGAAGCCTCTTCCACCAGCAGCGGTGATAATAACGGGGATATGTTAGTCCCCAAAGGAATAGCTAGGGCCTACATGGACCCCTACTAAGAACAAGGAAAGGACCCTCTCAAAAATAGAGGTTCAAAGAACCGGAATTATTTTTGAAAGGGCATTCTGCTGTTCCTAGTGGGAATCTACTAGACCCCACTTATCAGCACTCAGCTTTATTAAAGCTAAAGAATCAGTCAGCTTTATCAAAAGAAGACAGCCTATCAGTCAGCTTTATCAAAAGAAGACAGCCTATCATATCTGCTTTCTCAAAAGGAATCTCATGCTTTTCATTGAAGAAAAGACAGAAGACGCTCAGCTTTTCAAAAAGCTATCAGCAAAAAGGAATCTACTTTAGAGATTTACATCTAGACCTTACACTTGTATGCACAAGATGCATCACCTACAATTCCTCTGTCTATTTAAGACAACTTGTAAACTAGAGAAAGGACATCAGAAATTTCACCCATTCTAAGAAATTCTCTCCTGCCCTAAGCTCTTGTAAACCGTTTTGTAATGTTTTTCTTTGAAGTTTGAATAAATTTGTAAGTTTCTTAATCTTTTCTTATATTCTATTTCTATTTGCTTTTCATTATACTCTATTTGCTTTTCATTATACTCACGATCGGCCTTGTCTAAAGAGTGGCTTAATCGCCACCTGATCAAGCCCGATATGCAGATAATGAAACTGACTCTTGTATCGGGTAATA
>NW_025824517.1:0-1184 GCF_002878395.1 Capsicum annuum | reverse complement strand
ATGTAAGAAAGATTTCAAGATATTTTAATTTCTGGAATGAAAAAATTGAAAATCACTTACAGCCGCAAAAATGGATCGGAAAATAGCACACGTCTTGTATCTTCCCTAGTAGGAATCACTGAGGAAAGCTCCCAAGAGGGAGAAGATATAAACTGTCCCTGTCCACTTGCTCACATTGTTGGCTGCTTCAGCATTGTCTTGCCCCATAACTCTGGTCAGAAATAGTACTAAATTGACTCCAACCCCAAAGAAGGCTAGTGTAGCTAGACCTTGATTCACTGAAATTAAAATTCTTATGAGATAACAAAAAACATACGCTTAATTAATGAACCTAAAGTATCAATATGAGAAAATACTATCAAATAAGTAGTAAGAAAATAAATTTATAGTAGACTGGCCAAGTAAGAGAACACCAGCAAACCACCTTCCGGTCCTTGCACGCACGGCAGGTTGACCGTGGTTATCCACAGTTCCATCAAGGGTGTATTCGTCTTTTTCATTTTCCATCTTCTCCCCCTGACACTAAAAATATATGCCGGAGAACATTTGTTAGTCACCACCGCAATACTCCGCAAGTGTCAGTTTATGTAACATGGTTCTAAGTACAAGAGTCAAATTAATGAAATTCTTTATGCCATTTTGGACATGAATAATTTTTTCAAGTTAGTCCTTTATGCAGCCCCTACCATTAGTCCTTTATGGAGATATAAAATTAAACGTTGTATCAATAGTGCATTTCATGCCATTAATCAATCAAGCAGAAGCCCTTGAACACTTAAACGACAAATAGCACAAGTGTAAAACACTCCGCAGTATCAAAAGCCCAAAAAACCCAGCTACTGAGTGTGCATTACTAAAATCTAATGGAGTAATAAAATTGGAAACATGTTAAAAGATAGAAAAGCCATCCACATTTAATTAAAAAAAAAGAAGAGGGGGGTATGAACATGTAATATTAACTGCGGCAACCACTATAAAGAAAAGGAGAAATTTAAATGGCTTCATCCGTAAAGGTCCAAAAATCCCAAAAAACTATGGGTGTGTTTGGTATGATGGAAAATGTTTTCTGGAACTATTTTCCCTTGTTTGGTTGCAATAAAATGTTTGGAAAACATTTTCCACAACAACTCATTTTTTTCAATTTGAGGGAAAATGACTTCCCTCATGGGCCAAGGGAAGTCATT
>NW_025824516.1:0-1375 GCF_002878395.1 Capsicum annuum | reverse complement strand
CTTGGCTTCCCAGGCATCTGCTCCAACCGTTGTTCCTTTCACCTTTGTTTCAAATCGCTGAAACTTGCCCCTGTCTTGTCGTATCATTGACCCAAATCTAGATTGAGGGAAATGAGTTCTGACTCAAACAATGAATTTTCATTTTACCATGCCTCTGAGATGCACCCTTTTCTAAATCTGATTACTCTCACGAACCCAGCAGCCTGTCGATTGATAAACTTTCTTTGCTTTGTGTTGAATTATGATCATGTTTCTTTCATGTGCTGGTCCTTGGCTTTTCTTCATACAATCGGAAAGACTGATAGCAAGTTTTAAAATCCTTTCTCGCTTGTTGTGACACAGACTTGACTTAAAATGTAAAGAAATGATGGTGACTTTTATTTTGATAAATGACATAAAATGACAAAAGCATGAATATGTAAATGAAAGAAAAGGGCAATATCCCTTATTCAAAAAGAAAATTTATCTGAATACAGCAACCAACTCCAATGAGTATGGCATGCATTTTGGATTAAGCTACCTAATCTTCCTATCCAAACATCCCATTTGTTGTTGAGTTCGTGCCTTTACCGCTGAGCCACTTCTTCAAATCCATTGAACTCATATATTTCATTCAATTATCAACATCTTAAATGACTTTTGCCAACAAGTCTCTTTACTTTTCATTTTTTATTGGAACTCGCCATCGCCTTATGGTTCCCGTGAGGGTTTTCACCAGTAGACTCTCTCATTTTTTATTTCTCTCGACTCACCATCACTTTATGGTTCCCGTGAGTGTTTTCACCAGTAAAACTCTCTCATTTTTATTTCTCTCGACTCACCATCGCCTTATGGTGCCTGCGAGGGTTTTCACCAGTAAGATTCTCTCATTTTTATTTCTTTCCTGATTTTTTATGCTGAGAAAGACAAGTAGTACCCTACAATGTATCATCATATCCATTGCATACTTAGCATTAAAATTATCAAAGATTTATCTAAAGGACTTTCTTTTGTTGTAACTTGTCTTTTAGATAAGGTTAGAAAAGGATGGCAAGAGGTTCAAATGACACTTAAAATGGGGGTGGGACTTACAACTTTTGGAATCGACCCAAACAACACATTAACTCATGCCCCAATTTTTGTTGACTGGGTGACTCTAAAAATCTTTATTTTGTTGGAACGAGCCCTGAATAGGACAACCTACGTATCTCACTCCCAAGAAAGGAGAATTAGGTCGCACGTAGTTCCATTAGCCCGTACTTTGTTTTGATTTTTATCTTCTTTCTCTTTTATCTTTTATTATTATATATTTTTTCATGCTTTTCTTTTATTCTTCTTTTCTTGACATCTTACTTTTTACTCTGTTTTGATTCCAAAAGAGGGATATGAAAGAAAA
>NW_025824515.1:0-1300 GCF_002878395.1 Capsicum annuum | reverse complement strand
AAGTGTCGTGTGTCGATGAAGTCGTTATAGATGCTGATCCTGGTTGAAGGTTATTTTTCGATGGAGCTGTCAATATGAAAGAAGTCGGAATAGGTGCGGTTCTTATCTCTGAATCGGGATAACATTTCCCTGTAACAGCACAACTTCGATTTTACTGTACTAACAATATGGCAGAGTATGAAGCCTGTATTCTTGGTTTGAGGTTAGATGTTGATATGGGAGTCCAATAATTATTGGTGTTGGGAGATTCAGATTTGCTCGTCCATCAAATTCAAGGCGATTGAGAGATGCGAGGTTTGAAGCTCATCCCGTATCGACAATACTTACAGGAGCTATGTCAATGGTTTATGTTAGTAAAATTTAGGCATATTCCAAAGATTCGTAATGAAATCGCTGATGCTTTAGCCACTTTGTCTTCAATGCTCCAACATCCTGACAAAACCTACATCGATCCAGTGCATATATAGAGTCGTGATCAGCATGCTTACTGTAATACGGTTGAAGAAGAGCTCGATGGAGAACCTTGGTTCTTAAATATCAAGCGGTATATTCAATCAGGAGAATACCTAGCATATGCCACCAACGATCAAAAGAGGACTATTAGGCGTTTGGCTAGTGGATTTTTCTTACGTGGGGGAATCTTGTATAAGAGGACCCCAGATCTAGGACTTTTAAGGTGTGTGGATACAAGAGAAGCCTTGGCAATCATGGTTGAAGTACACTCTAGAGTATGCAGGTCGCATATGAACGGTCATGTCTTGTCAAAGAAGATTCTTCGAGCAAGTTATTACTGGCTTACTATGGAAAGGGATTCTATTCAATTTGTACGAAAGTGCCATCAATGTCAGGTACACGGTGATCTGATACGTTCGCCTCCTGTTGAGTTACATACAATGGCCACTCCATGGTCGTTCGTGGCTTGGGGAATGGATGTGATTGGACCGATTGAGCCGAAGGCATCAAATGGGCATAGATTCATTTTGGCAGCCATTGACTATTTCACAAAGTAAGTAGAAGCAGTAACTTTCAAGTCAGTGACAAAGAAAGCTGTGGTAGATTTTGTTCATGTCAATATCATTTGTAGATTTGGAATTCCTAAGATGATCATTACAGACAATGCTGCCAATCTCAATAGTCATTTGATACAAGAAGTATGTCAACAGTTTAGGATAGCACATCGAAATTCTACTGCATATCGCCCAAAGGCCAATGGTGTTGTAGAAGCCGCCAATAAGAATATAAAAAAGATATTACGAAAGATGGTACAAGGATCTAGACAGTGGCATGAAAAGTTGCCATT
>NW_025824514.1:0-3530 GCF_002878395.1 Capsicum annuum | reverse complement strand
TGATAGCTTATAACCTCTTTCAAGATTTTGCTACTTCAGAAGCAAATCGAGGCATACATATGATATAGAGAATTTTTCTCTAGCATATCTTATAATCATATAAGCATGTAAAAGTATCATCACTTTTGATGATCATTATTATATTCGTGGATTCAATCACTTGTCTTCTTTCAGATATATTATGCACTGCTACCACATACACCTCAAGAATGAAGTAAGTTGTCATATTTCAGACTTATCATATATTGCTACCACATTCACTTCATGGAATGGAGCATATTCAATGGGTCGAATTTCATGACTTCTCATTAAAAATATATTATTTTGCCTTAGCCATCATAATATCATCAATATGAAATATGAAATGATATCATAACAGGAGTTATGATCATCAAAGGTCATGAGAGTAATGGAAATTAAAAACATTAAACTTTTATATTAAAGGATATAAATAAATGTAGGAGTAGTAATTGATCCATTTATTTTTATTATAAAATAAAATGATTGATAAATGAAAAAAATGAAGAAAAAGTTCAAAAAAATCACAAAAAAAATAAATAGCTTTTCTTGATTCTTAGGCATGACACATAGGATGGACTAATATTCTCTTATATATATATATATATATATACCTGGTAACTTGTCCGCGCTTCGCGTGGTCGCGAATGACTTATTTTTCACCATTCAAAGTGGATGAAATTCAAAATTATTGTTTAATCAGATCTTGCCTTCAATTCTATTCAATCTATATAGAGTGCTATGATTAGAGTATGAAAGGGCACAAAAATAAATTAGCAATATAGTTATTCATAAATTAATACACATTAAAGGACTTTGCAGTTACAAATGAGGAATATGAAAGAAAGGATTAATGAGAGTCAAAAATAAATTAGCAATGCAATAATTCAATGAGTAATACAAATTAAAGACACTAAGTTATAAACATGGAAGATGAAGGAACGACTTGATGAGGATGAACTCTTTTCTATTTTAATTTGATGACCTGAATCAATCACCATGTGATTCTGAACCAAGAGTTAAACCAAAACCACGATCATATGACTGTATGAACTAGACACCAGTGTTTGAGATGAGAAGCATTACCAAGAATCAAAGCAAAAGATTATTACCAAATAGAAAGTAATGATCACATGACTTATGTTATCTAGTTAGAAAGATTAGGATTAGTTTTTGGTGACAAAGATGTCAACATAAGCTTAGACAGGCACTCCAGCAAATAATAAATTTATCATAAGAATAATCTATACGATCAATTAAACATGGTATAAATCTAATACCAAAGTTAGTCTTGGGATACTCCATCTTATCCCATCCAATACGGAATTATTTTATACCATATCTCATACGGTATACTTTAGTCTAAGGATTAAAGATCAGAAGTATAATTTTAAAATAATTTAATCTACGTACAAATGACCGTTTTGTGCTGCTTAATGGTCACTGAAGGTTTACACTATCATTTGGGAGAACAAATGAGTTGAAGGTCAACTTATTTATTTGGCGGAGACTGCTTTTCTGAAATTCTAAAGAAATTGAAGTGAAAACCCATATCCACTCACAAAAGTTTTAACTTTTTTCCAACATAAATGCATGTCCAGAGACAACTTCAATTTCCAAATTTTTTTTTTCTACTTAACTTCAAATACTACTTTTTTATCTTTCAGATATATCACATTTTTATATCCAAGTGCCTACTAAAACCATTGCATAATTTTTATAGCAGTCATCTTGTTGTTTATTTTCTTAAGGCAAGTGTAAAATGTCATTTAAATATTAGGTCTATTTAGAAGAGGAGAGCGTAACTGTGCCACAGAAATAGAGATAACAATTTTCTGTTACAGGTAATTACAGATACATAATCTAACAACTAACAGAAAAATCTTTTCCTGACTTGTCCATAACTTCAAATCAGTATATACTATACTGTCAAGGAGAACTAAATATATGTGCCTCTGTCAGATTCTAAACCACAAGCATGGATGGTGAAAGACAATAAATATTTGGAATGGAGGTTCTAGAAGTCCTTAAGAGTAGAAAGAAGCAAAATTTAATGCTCCGGAGTATGATTTATCGGACAACAAATCCAAGAAAAACTCATGGAAATTATCATAACAAACTCGACAAAACCTATACGAGTGGAATGATGATAGTCATCAAGCAACCTCAAGTGCTTAACCTGAGTTCGAGAAGAAAATCTCATATAATAAGGACCTTAAGTAGGACAAGCACTTTAGACAAGTCAGGTGAAAAGCTACAAACCTCTCTACAAAAGTACTCGAAAAAAAGCTTCAAATCTGCTTGAGTAAAACCCGTTGAAGCTCGACTTAGAAACACTCACTTGCCAGACCAACACACACTTGTTGAGAGGATTATCTCCATCATCTCTATCGTCATCTTCACCTCATCATTTTCTTTCCTTCCAGCAGCTACCCAATCAATTCTCCTAAGCATAAGTTTCCTATATTGGTTGATTGATTTTTTCCCACCTTCAACGACAACAACACTAATACCTTCTGAGATGACTGCACAACAAGTCAAGCAGTTCTCCTGAGCATTAACAACAACTTTGAATCGGGTTTGTGGGTGGGAGAGGTCATTCATTTTGTATACTGAAATAATAGTCTCTGGAACGATGTTTGGGTCATCAAAAAGTTTTCTCTTTTTTTCTCATGATGCTCCTTAGGAGTAAGCTTACGAGTAATATTCCTGTCTACATGAGCCTGCTCACGCTCAGGTACTTCTCCATTTCGAGCTTTGTAGGATCCTGTGTTGCTTCTGAGCCAAGAACTTTCATTAGATTGCTCATTTTAACTTTCGGCTTTGGTGGTTTTACCGGGACTTATCATATCATTTCTTATCTTTCTTTCTCCCTTGCCAATCTTCATTGGGTTCGAAGTTTCTTTTGCTCCTTTTTGGTAAGTTTCAATGGGTAGGGAGGAGGTGGAGTTGGTTCAGCAAGAGGCTCAATAGTGTGAGGGTATTCGACATATAAGGTGATCTTTTCAAACCTCAACTGTTCGTTGGTTATGATACCATCAACTACATCCCCATAAGTACCAGAGCATCCCTGGAAGATCAAGGCAAGAAAATAAGGGCAAGCACAAAAAAAAACATTAATTTTAAGGAAAACAAATTGCTACAAGACAAAAAAACTTAACCTCTAGTTAGCATTTCATTATTTTCCATCTCCAGTAATTTATATAACAGGTTAAGAAGAGGTACCAGATACAACAAATCAAAGAGGCTTGGAAAAGTATATTACGATACATCAACGTACTCCTGCAGGGTGTTCTGCAGAAAGATATTGCCAGAGAAAGGAAGCTGGAGTAATTTCATGTGGAGACAGATTGCATAATGTATGTTCTTTCTGTTCTCCTTATCTTGGGAATCATAGATTGTACAAATCACTTAGAGAATAGCGACAAAGAACTTTCGGCATGAACCCTTCTTTCCTAGATAACAAAGAGAGGAAAGAGCATATTTATCGTTAAAAATATCTTGGTGAACAG
>NW_025824513.1:0-1322 GCF_002878395.1 Capsicum annuum | reverse complement strand
GGGCAAGACACAACATAACACAATTTCAGCCAAGAACACAAATTGGATATATTTGCTTCTTTTTTATTTTTCAGTTTTCTAACACTTTTTTTTTTTTGAATTTTCTATCAAGCAAGCCCAAGATTGATTTTGTAGGAACAATATCAAGCCATGCTTTGATACCAAATGATACAAGATAAACAACGAAAACACAAAATAAACACTCAAAATAGTCCACAAGTTCAAGAGAACCGAGGACCCTTTGAGTGACCCCTCTCGGATTCAAGCTCTACAACAAGAACATAATGTTATAAGGTGATTAACATCTATTTCCAGCGGACAACAAACTAGATTAACAACACGAGAATGAAGAGCACGAAGAAAAATAACAATATTATTAAGAACAACAAACACACGGCTACAAGAAACAAAGGGATAGATAGATAGACTACACAAAAATGTAATCTTAAGAACCCAAGAGATTATTCCACTCTTGGACCCTTAACACCACACACAATGATTCACCTATCTCTTACGTTGAAACAAGAGGGACCTCGATCTCCCAAGCATCCAATGTTTCCAAGCTTGAATCCAACACGAGTGATTCCACACTCAAGTTGATTTCCCTAGTTACTATGTTTCGGCCAAGAGGCCATTCTCTTAAGAGAGGGTGTTTCAATGTTACAACTTTCAATATTCAATCAAAACTAATGACTAAAACCCTACATTATTCTATTATAGTGTATTACAAATAATAGGTAAAATGACAAAAAGGTCCCTTTAATGAAATATGACCAAGGGCGCCCTTGAAGTGCAAGTTTAGGGTCAGTTTTGGTGTGATCCAAGCCCTTCTCCACACTTCACTTAGACGCTTTGTTGGACGGGTCCAACGCATTCTCACATACGTGCATCCTCGTGGTCGTACCCATATCAATGAATCCTTCAATTTTGTAAATAGATCATGTTCCTGCTCCATATTATTCGCTTATTTATTCTTCACAGTTCTCTTCTTTTTTGAGGTTTTAGCCTGTAAAGGTGCTTTAAAAGTCAGCGTAGTTCGTTTCTTAGGCATTTTTTTATCCTTATTCTTTCTCTTCATTCTTGTCCCCATAGTAACCTCAGTATCAGCACCAGCAACTATTTCACATTTACTCTAATTTTGGTCAATAATCTGCTCATTTTCACCCTTTCCAGTATCTTATTTTTGTTGTGCTTCGTTGGACCTCAAATTGTTCTCATTTAGGGGGGTGCGCGGATTTAATTAAATAGGTATAATAGATTTGGTACATATTTGTAGTGAATCTATTTTTATTTAGTGCGTGGATGTTATCTTTTAATAATTT
>NW_025824512.1:0-1177 GCF_002878395.1 Capsicum annuum | reverse complement strand
GTAAATGGATTCCCTTCAAAGTCAGTCTTTCAATTTTGCCTTACCACCTCCTTGAAAGATTTCTCTTTAATTCAAAAGGTCAGAATCCTAAATGACTTGATCACTCTATCATTGTTGTTTATAAGAGTGATCAAGAATGGGGCATGGTCTGAACCAATTTTGACCAAATGCTCTATTTCCATTACTAGATAAGAGTTGATCATCCTATCATTACACAACACCTTATCTATTCTCTTGAAAATACAATCCTTATCTGTTCTACAATTCCATCAAGTGCACTTGCTCTCTTTAAAGCCAATATTTTTTTATAAACATCCATTATGCAGTGGTTGAAATCTCTCACTTCAGCATTTGTGATAGGTAAACCTCCCATTTTTCTTTACTATTACAGATTACATTGAAGTAACCTCTCACTAGCCATGGTATCTACACAATGTAAGCTATTTCCTCCAATAATTTCCATAGCTGTCATTTTTCCTCCTTGTACACTTTGCATATACCATTGTTAAGAGTACTTGTACACCTTGTTCTTGATTGGTCAATTTCAATTGTTGGTTTTCATCTTTGATTACCTGAAACTCAAAAATTTCGTCTAATAGAAGTCCATATCTTCTAATTAGAGTTAGACCTAGAATGTTGAAGTCCCAGCCTTCTTCTATATAGTTTCAGTTCATTTAGATCTTGGAAAGATTTCATAATCCCCATAAAGTAAATTGGTGTTTCTTGTATATATTGATTAGTCTAGTAAATTCCTTCTACGTATTCACTGATCTAATGTTTCAAATTATGGCGTTCATCACTAATTACTTTTAGCTGTTGCACCCCTTATAATCCTTAATTGAACCTGTGTAAATATTGTATCCCCACCCATCTTTCTTTTTTGCTTGCCCTTACTATCTCTTATATTCTCAATTTGCTTAGAAGATAAATATCCTAGTTTAACTACATTATTAATGTTTTGCTCTAAGTCTACTGTGTCCATATCCTTTCTTGATAGACTTTTTGTTCCTCCTTGAAAGGAATTATCCTTGACTACTAAAGAAAGTGCTCTTTCAATGTCAACCTCAGAAAGTACCATCTCACTTGTCATCAGTTCTTGCTTATCCACTTTTTGTGTTGTCATTTGCTTCTCATTTGCTTCTTTATTCTCTTTCTGCTTTTGATTTTCCTCCTTCTT
>NW_025824511.1:0-1345 GCF_002878395.1 Capsicum annuum | reverse complement strand
AATAGAAAAACACGAGATAGTAGCATAACAGAAACTATAATATGATGGCATTATCAGAACAATATGATTAAACATAATCTTTAAGAAAAACACGACATAGTAGCATAACAGAAACTATATTATGATGGCATTATCAGAACAATATGATTAAACATAATCTTTACAATACAATCAAATTATAAAATTATATTCAAAGTGCATACATTAGGAACCAAAAATAAATATAAACAAAATCTAGACAATGTATTGCAAAAAAATTGTGAAAAGGGATATATATATAAATTGTATCATAGAATTCATTATAAATTAGAATACCACAATTAAGAATCAGTTACTAAAATAAAGAATCACATTCATATTAAAATAGGACAGAAAAAGTAAAAGATGTTATTTTAAAAATAAATAAATAAAACCTAGCTAACTTGTGTTAGAACCAGGGGCGGATCTATTCATTACTGTGGGGGTGGCACGCCACCCGCAAACTTCGACGGAAACTCTATGTATATAGATATATATATAGACTGATATAGTCAAATATTAAATCTGTCACCCATAATACCAAAGCACTATCTAGTGCAAGTGGCAAAGTATCACTTTTGTTATACATAGGTCGTGTGTTCGATCCCAGTTTGTAGTAGTTGTTTTTAAATATCGATATAGTCAAATATTAAATCTGCCACCCATAATACCAAAGCATTATTTAGTGCGACTACAACAAGGCAATAGGTATACATTCTACCATTTAAATGAATTATGAATATTATATTATGATATTAGAAATATTATTGAAAGATCAAGTTGTCATGTTATTATTGTTTTTTTTAATTAATTGGTAGGTTAATTGTCCTATATATCAAAAAATAAATAATTTGATTAACTTAATTGATAATTAGTGGCGGAGCCAGAAATTCAGCGAAAGATGTGCAAATTTTATTCTCAGCTATGTTAAGAGTGCGCAAAATTAAATATACACTCATTATGATTAACATTTAACCTCTATTCACCACATAATTTTCCGATGAAGGATGTGCATCTGACCACCTTTTATCGAAGGTGACTTCGCCCCTATCGATAAATTTACTTGGCACCCAAAGAGTCTGAATCCTGAATCCGCCTCCAATTAGAAAAGAATACGAAAGAAAGAAATTAATAAGATAAATAAAGAGTCCAACCAACAAGATTCCAACTTTACCACAAACAAAGAAGAAAATTTAGTCAAAAGTATTACCACCAAATTCTACCACTATTAAAAAAAAAAAATGTAAATAACTAATGCCATGGTTGGGCTAAGTTTTTTTAAAAAATGAAAAAAAAAAAAAAAAAAAGACCCTCATTCTGGATCGGG
>NW_025824510.1:0-1409 GCF_002878395.1 Capsicum annuum | reverse complement strand
TTGGTTTTCAATATGATCTTTGATTTTGTTCTTGTTGGAATAATGCAAAGCTACATGCTTTTTATAGGGAAAGAGTTGAATCTGAATGGTTGTGAAAAGTTGTCCTTAATACCACTTGTAGACAAAGTTAAAAGCCATGTTACTGTTAGTTTGTGCTTCTGCTTGGCGTAGCAGTTGTTAATAATTCAATATTGACTGCTAATATATAGAAAACTTGAAAGCAAATAACCAAATGTTGCCTATGTACCTAATAATTCAATTAAAGGAATTTTAGTAATAATATCAACCATCGCAAAAACTCTTTGTAGAAATTCAACGCTGACATAGATGGATGGAGGAGATGTTGACGAAAATAAATATACAGAGATGAAAAGATTTTGTGGAGTACATCATCTGAGAATAAGCTTTCAGAAATGACTTTGGAGACTTCTACGAGGAGTCTAAAAGACTTAAAAGGTTAATGAGGGACCTGAAAGATACTTCAATCAACAATAATACACAAGAAATCAGAAGGAGCCTTGCTAAGGCTAAGGCAAAATTTACAAGACTTCTCAAAATCCAAGAAAAAGTTTTAAGACAAAAATCTAGGATTAAATAGCTGAATCAAAACAACCCAAAAAAAAATCTATAAAATCGAAACTTTATAACATAAACCTACAAATCCCACATGGACAAACCTTAAAATAAAACCTTTAACCTCATACAACACCAACCTTAGATGAAACAAAATCAATATCCACAACAAATTAATACTCAGTCCACAATAACAAAAATATAATCAATACCCATAAAAACAAACAACCCAACAAACACAAAAGCAAAAAATTAAAACTTTTTTTTTACATAAAAATCCAATCTTTAATTAACTAAACTTCAAGAAAGTATCTTTTTCCCCCTCAAATGAGAGAAATGAAAGGAGAAAAAAATGGCGGTGAATCACTCTGTTTTTGGGACAGCGATGATCGGTGCAGTGACGATAGTGAAGGCGGTGAGAGGAGGGAGAGGACAACTGTGGCTGGGGTTTGAAAATGGATTAACTTTGGGGTTGATAGGGCAAAATAAAGAGAAAATATGAGAATTGATGGAGACCGTCTGATCAGAAAGTGTGGATGGGTGAGATTAAAATTAGAATTTAGGCCTGGTCGAGGGTTATTGGATTGGGTCAGTTCAAAATTTTAAATTGGGCCAATTTAGGCCCTATTTTGAATAAAATTGACAATACATGGGTAAAACAATTAAAGTTTAAAACAAATTGAAAATATAATTGAATTTTCATTTGCTATTTAATTAAAAGCAATTATAAAAGTTATTTTTAGTAACATAGATTATTAAAAATAAGGTAGAAAGTATTATAATTTTTTTAAATTTCTTCGACTTTAATTTGTTTGTCTTACTTTTTTTAATATATT
>NW_025824509.1:0-5799 GCF_002878395.1 Capsicum annuum | reverse complement strand
ATTGAAAAATACTCTCAAGTAGTTAATATATTTTGTATATTTATATTTTATAATTCATAATTGAAATTGATATCAATCTAACTTATCGTGCACGATCAAAATATCTTAGTGTTGGGTCTATGCTGACACGCCCATGCTTCTCTAGATATAATACAAATAGGAGTAAGCGAGGAAGGAAAAATAATTAGATAGATGTACGTGTCAATAGCAGTATATAAAAAGATATAATCTAATATGCATAAGTGTAAAGAACCTTTATACCTTTATTAAAAATAATACAAGTAAATCATTCCTTCAATTTTGGTTAATTACTATTTGGAGATGGCATATTAGAATATCAGAGAAATAAGAGGTAGAAGAGAACAAATAAGTAAACTTGATAAAGGAAGTACACTCTCGAAGGAGGTTGAACTTCTATAGGAACCCTAACTTTTCGGAAGATGTGAATAGATTTGGATTAATTAGAGCTAATACTAATTGATTTATAATTGAGATTAAAACTTGAATAGATTTTCAAATTTATTGCGTACTAATTATATCAATTTTCTATGTGATCCTCCACCGTAGGGTGACTAATTAAAAAAAGGTATTTTTGTCTTTTTCTGTACCTTGCATATAGCGGGAGCTTTAGTGCATTAGACTGTTTTATTTTTTTTTACTAATATTGTTTCATCTAATTAGAATTGTGTAGGCTAAGTATGAAAAAATCCTTGGTAGTGTAGAGAATGGCGGAAGAAAGGAATTGTTGGAAAGACCTTCTTCTAGCCCAAGATTGTTAACAAGATTGTAAGATTCAACTAAGAAGAGGAAGCTAGAAAGGTGAAGGAAAATATTAAAAGAGAGAACTTGGATTTAAAAGAAGACTACTTGAATATGCTTTGTATTGGATTTATTTTTGGATAGTTACAAATATACATACCCATCCCTATTTATACTAGTCTATGGATGGTTCTAGACATTCTTCTTGATACATCTATAAGAATAATCTAGCAATCTTTATCCACTATAATGTTCTAGAATATCTAGATTATTTTTTCAAGATAATTATCTAAATATCTATACTAGGACATTCTAGATAAATCTATACTTTTTTTAAAAAAATCATCTTTAGCTTTTTCCACACTCCCCCTTAAAGTGATTTTTTAAAAATTACCTCAAGCTTGTAACGAAAAACTCAAACGAAACTTTAGGAAGTGACTTGGTGAAGATATCAGCAATATTCTCCTTACTTCGTACTTCCAAAGTATTTATAGTTCCATCAAGAACTTTTTCCCAGATGAAGTGATGTTCTACCTAAATGTGATTAGTTCTTGCATGAAATACTGGATTGTTGGCGAGCTTGATGGCACTTTGATTGTCTCCAAAAACTGCAGTTGGCTTTGATATGGATAGTTGTAAATCTTCAGCAAGTCTTTGGATCCATACACATTCTTGAGCAATAAGAGTTGCTGCTTTATATTCTACCTCCGTGGTTGATAAAGAAACAAAGTCTTTTTTTTACTGCACCAAGAAATAGTTGTTCCACCACAGAGAAAAATATAGTCCGATGTAGATCTTTGGTCATCCATATCGCCACCAAAATTAGCATCAGTATAACCCACTAATATCAAATCATTCTTCTTTTGAAAGAATATGCCCATATCTAATGTTGAGTTGATATATTTCAGAATCCTCTTTGCAGCTTTCAAGTGTGGCTTTCTTGGTGATTGCATAAATCTGCTGACATATCCAACAGAAAAAGCAATATCCGACCTTGTAATAGTCAAATACAGAAGACTTCCAACTAGAGCTTGAAAGGGTCTGGGATATACAAGAAGTGAGACTTCTTTACGCCTTAACCTTGTACTCGTCTCGAAAGGAGTAGAATATTTCTTGCTTTGTTTCATTCCAAACCTATCAACAAGCTTTTTGGCATACCCTTCTTGAGTAACAAAGATTCCTTTACTAGTGTTTGTCACCTCTAATCCAAGAAAATAATGTAGTTCACCCAGTTTCTTGATTTTAAATCTTATGGCCAACTCTTCTTGAAGCCTTGCAAATTCATTATCATTGTTTCCAGTTATTATCATGTCATCCATGTACAAGAGAACAACTAGATGCAGGTATTTTTGCTTCTTAACAAATAAGCTAGGATCTGAATGTGATGCAGCATAGCCACAAGAATTTAAATATTTAGCAATTTTTTCATACCATGCTCGTAGAGCCTGCTTAAGCCCATAAAGTGCATTTTTATGCTTGCAGACATAATTAGGATGTAAGTTAGAGACATACCCGGGAGGTTACTCCATATAGATATCTTTGTCAAGTTCTCCGTACAAGAAGGCATTTTTTACATCAAGTTGCCACAATTTCCAACCATGTGAGGCTGTCATGGCTAGTACAACTCAAACTGAGATCATATTAGACACCGGACTGAATGTTTCTTCGTAGTTTTCACCATACTTTTGAGAAAAGCCTCGAGCAACCAGCCTTGCTTTATATCTGTCTATGCTGTCATCTGCTTTTCTTTCAATTTTGTACACCCATTTGCAAGACATGGGTTGTGCATCTTTTGTCTTTGGAACAAGGTTCCAAGTTTGATTTTTCACTAGAGCCTCCATTTCACCATTCATAGCAAGCTCCCATTGTTTGACTCCTTTAGCTTTTTCAAAGGATGAAGGCTCTTCATCGTCAATTGGCCTTGCAAAAAAACAAGAATACGTAATAACAAAGTTTTCATCTATGAAGCGGGCTTGCTTAAGAATAGGTCTACTTGGTCTTTGTGAACCAAGTAAATCATCTTCTTGTTGAGTTTCACATTGTTGAGTCACTGGGCTTCCCCTTTTGCTTAACTCCTCAATGATTTAATTCTCTAGGGGAACTCCAGGGCTGAATGATTTAGAATCCTCTCCTTCTAATACAACTCCATAATACAAGAAAATTTTATCAAATACGACATCTCGAGAAATAATGTAACGGTGAGTTTCTGGATCCATACACTTCCAACCTTTTTTCCTTTCATCATATCCAACAAATATGCATTTTCTTGCTTTAGGATCCAATTTGCTTTGTTGAGAATCCGGGATTTGAAAATAACAGATAGAGCCAAAAACTCTAAGGTGTTCAATGTAAGGCTTTTATCCAAACATCAAACATCAATTCATAAGGTTACTTCATGTTGTTTGGAGAAAGCGACATCCTGTTAATCACATACGTTGACCATTAGGCTCTAGGTAATTTTTTTGACATACATCAAACTCTTACATATCTCTGTTAAGTGGGGAATTTTTCTTTCAACCACTCCATTTTGTTGTGGAGTATCAACACAAGTACATTCTTTTCTAATGCCATGGTGGCAACCAAAAAAGTGGAAATCTTTAGAAGTGAACTCACCACCGTTATTTGTTCATAATCGCCTTATCCTTGAACTAAGCTCACCTTCGACAGTTTCCTTGAACTTCTGAAACTTGTTGAATATTTTTGACTTGTTCTTTACAAAATAAACCCATGTGAATCTAGTAAAATCATCAACAAAAAGTAGCATATAAGAATAGTCGGAGAACGAAGGAGTTATGGTTGGCTCCATCAAATCACCATGAATTAGTTATAGAAGAGCTTCGCTTCTTGTGAAGGATCTATCAAATGAAAGACGATGTGTCTTTCCATATGACATCCTTCACAAATCTCTCCTCTACCAAAGTTGCTTAAGTTAGGTAATCCTTTTACTAGATTCAGTTTGACCATGGCTTTTAATTTGGCGATGTTAATATGCCCAAGTCTAGCATGCCATAAATATGCGATGTCATTATTATCATGTCCTTAATATATGAGTTAGAGGAAGATAAGACATATAAATAATTAACTCTCTTATTGGTATGAATGATATCCACCTTGAGTTCTTTGATATTTCGAAGGAACTTCACGTCATGTGGGCCAAATAGGAGATAACTTCACACATCTACGACATTTTCAACTGAAAATAGATATTTCTTCATCCCTGGAATATGAAACACATTGTTAAGAGTGATTGAGTCTTCTTGCTTCTCGTTGATGACTATTATGCCTTCCTTCTCCACATAATGAACCATATTTTATGCTGTTACGATGACATCACGATCATTGTATTCTCAAAAGTTGGAGAATCTAGATTTATCTCCCGTGACATAATGGCCACATCCTGAATCCATGATCCAATCTCTTTCAAAATTGATAGAAGTTAAGGTGTCAATTGCTCGACTCTCAACCACGAAGCATTTTTCCCAATCTTCTTCTTCTTCAATAACTTACTTGGTTTGAGCCATATTACTCTCTTTGGCTTGACAATATCTTTTTATGTGTCTTATTTTGCCACACCAGTAGCATTTGAGAGTCTTATAGTTATTTGTAGACTCTCCCTCCTTTCTTGGTGAGCTTAAACTACCTGTGGATCGAGAGTGCGACATATCTCTTGTTGTATTTCCTTTAAAGTTCCTCTTACCAGCTACAAGAGCATTTCCTTCTCCTTCTTTGATTAATGCCCCAGCCATTTATTTGGCTAGTAGCTCCTATGGCGATAATAAATTTTCAAAATCCTCCAAGGATGCTTATTGAGTCCATCCTTGAATCGATGTTACAAAGAGAATCTATTTTGGCTTCAAACCACAAATAATATTTCTTCTTATTCATGCTTTAAAGATAGCCATATCCGAATTTAATAAGGAGATCTCAGAACATAAATTCTTAATTCTTAAGAAATACTCGGTAATAGAAAGATTACCTTGGTTGGCATTAACCAATTCATTCTCCAATATCTGTAGCCGAGCTTCATTCTTCTTGTTGAATAACTGATCGAGGGTCCTCCGTATTTCGTGGACTGATTTGTACCTTATAAAATGGTCAAATAAATCGGAGGAGACAGAACTCTTTAAGATAAACTCTGCCTTCTCATTAGTCTGCTTCCACTTCTTATATACACCATCATTTCAGGTTCGTAGAAAGGAGGACTTGTGTTACCTTCGTTGATAATATCCCAAAAGTCCTCATCCATAAGGTATAATTCTATACATGTCTTTCATACCTTGTAATTGGACTGATTTAACAACTCCATGCCCAGTCCATTACCACGACCGTAAAAATCCATAGAGAGAAACAAGTTGAATCTATCACTAACCCAATCTTGAAATAAAATTCAGAAGTCAACGTGTGACTATGGCTCTGGTACCATGTAGAGAATAGCAGAAGAAAGGAGTCGTTGGAAAGACCTTCTGCTAGCCCAAGATCTTTAAAAAAGATCGTAAGATTCAACTAAGAAGAGGAAGCTAGAAAAGTGAAGGAAAATATTAAAAGAGAGAACTTGGATTTGAAAGAAGACTACTTTAATATGCTTTGTATTGAATTTGTTTTTGGATAGTTACAAATGTACAAGACCTATCCCTATTTATACTAGTCTATGGATGGTTCTAGAAATTCTTCTAGATACATCTATAAAAATAATCTAACAGTCTTTGTCCACTACAATGTTCTAGAATGCCTAGATTATTTCTTCAAGATAATTATCTAAATATCTATACTAGGACATTCTAGATAAATCTATACTTTTCCAAAAAAATCATCTTTAGCTTTTTCCACAGGTAGAGAATGCTAACCCTAACCTTGGCGCAAATCCGGTTAAATCGAGCTCTAATATGGGTTTCGAACACCCAATATTAAGGATTTTCAAACAGTTCTGGTATTCAAGTTAATAATATTGACACGACACACGTATAACGCACGTATCCTAAACTACACTTATTTGAATTTCTGACTCTATCAATGCTATTGTTAAATAAAAGGTATTTTTGA
>NW_025824508.1:0-1663 GCF_002878395.1 Capsicum annuum | reverse complement strand
AAATATAATTCAAAACCCAAAACCATGTCACTATTATGTTATGTAAACCATTTATAGAATATTAGTTTAATTGAACTAACAATGAGGGAGGAGTAGCATACCTTAGATTATGAAAAAGACGTAGCGAAATAACTCTTTAGAGCCTTAATTGACCACCTTGAAGGAAACCCTACCCTTTGCTTAACCCAAGAGTTTGAGAGTGTTTTGAGAGAGTTTTTGAGTGGTTAAGATTAGAAAAATATGGTAAATAAAGTCCAAATAGTGTTTTAGGTAGAGGGATTATAAGGGGTTAAGAGGGAAAATGTCCAGAATACCCCCAACTTAAACTGTAAAAGAATTTCCATAGGTGGGTACAACTACCTCACCTACACCGTACCCTAACATACAAGTGGTACCCATCACTCGTACCCTAGGCATCCACTTGGACCCCAACACTATCCAACATATGCCCACCAAGACCAACTCATTCCCAAGCATACCACAAGTACTCTTAAACCATACCCATAATAGAATTAAGAGGGGTTTGACACTGTCCAAGATACGATTTAGAATATATAACTCATACCCTACCCTCATAACTCATGGTTAGCCACTTGTACTCAGATTCAAGTTAAGTTACAAAATTTTAACTTAAGTGAAGGATCAACCAACCGCCCTTCACCAACCATATGACTAATACTCACTAAACTACAACCATAACAAAAACTTACCCACCAAATATTGGCCAACATATGAGATGGGTAACTTGACCCAAACCCTTACCATATGGCTTATATAGTGAGTTGTATGGTTTGATAAAGACTCAAAACCTAGGAAACCTAAGTAGCTAAAAATACCATTTTTCATCTCATTCACAAACTTAGCATAAAAAACCTAGTTTTTTGCAAAACATACCCAAAATGTATCATATCTAACAAAATAACCTAATAAACTTGCATATTTTCATAGTTTTAACCATCGAAAGTGCTATTTTTCTGTAACACATCACTATGCTCAAAGAACACTTTTCCTCAAAAATGGGAGAATTTCGATATCTAATGGTGCTACAAAAGTTGCACGATCAATTCAAGCTTTTAGGGATTTTATACAAAAGTTGAAGAATTAACTCAAGAAATTAATGGAAGATTACCACAAATTCAAACAAAAAATGTGTAAATAAACTTAACCAAAGGTAAAAAAATCACCCTAAAATAAATCTCTCGAGTTTTACTACTTTTTAGGGTTCAATATTTTTTAAAATGAAGGAAAAATAGGGAAAATGGGCTAAGTAGGGTTTTTATACCCTTACCAGGTATGCGGGTGTCGCTTAAGCGGACACTAGGCCACTTAAGTAGTCACCAATTAAGAGACATTATGTCAGTTTAGGGACGTCTGCTCAAATTATGGGTACCACTGAAGCAATCCTTTGCCTATTAAGCTATAGGGGTTTGTCTTATGTAGACCTCTACTGGTCAACCCTATCGCTTAACTAGTGGGCTAACCACTTTAGTGACCCCTTTGTGTAAGTGGCCCAAAGGGTGCTTAAGTAGTGCACCAGCACTAGCTGAGACTTCAAAAAGTTGGAATTTTTCCATGTCTCTACCAACCCCTCAGAATTCATTTAAAATCCCATATATGCAAGCTGACTATGCTACCCAATGAAATTCAATGTTATAGACTCAAT
>NW_025824507.1:0-1348 GCF_002878395.1 Capsicum annuum | reverse complement strand
TCAGCTTTATTAAAGCTAAAGGATCAGTCAGCTTTATCAAAAGAAGACAGCCTTTCAGTCAGCTTTATCAAAAGAAGACAGCTTACCACATCTGCTTTCTCAAAAGGAATCTCATGCTTTTCAAAGAAGAAAAGACAGAAGACACTCAGCTTTTCAAAAGGTATCAAAAGGAATCTACTTTAGAAATTTACATCTAAACCTTACACTTGTATGCACAAGATGCATCACTCACAATTTCTCTGTCTATTTAAGACAACTTGTAAACTAGAGTAAGGACATCAGAAATTTCACCCATCCTAAGAAATTCTCTCCTGCCCTAAGCTCTTGTAAACCGTTTTGTAATGTTTTCTTTGAAGTTTGAATAAATTCGTAAGTTTCTTAATCTTTCCTTATATTCTATTTCTATTTGCCTCCAGAAAACCTTTGAAAAGGAAATTTGTTCCGATTTCCCTAATGCCTTTTGGGAAAGGAAGAAACATTTGGTTGAGCTTCCTTATATCCCTGGATTTGACGGGATACGGAAGGGGGCGGTTCCATATCCGAGGCGGTGGGACTGCCTGGATTGTAGAGATTCTCAGGTTCTAAGGGTTCATGGACCCTGGTGGGTTCCTGATAATAAACCTTAGGGATTGGTCCAGAGAATTCGACTCCTCTGACTTTGCCTTTGTTATTATCGTGATCGTGATCATCATCACTTCCCTCCCGGGTTTTAGAGGTAGAACCTTGGTGCGAGACAGATCGCCGAAACGAGGAATTTCGGGGAGTGTCGAAGCCTAAGAATTTCAAATCAATCGAGCCATCAGGATGTTGAATAACTCGTTGTATTTGAGACCTTTCGGGATATGACCGGATAGGGTGGGTGATGGCATCAAAGTGCCATTCATTATTATGGATGACCTCTTCCCAAACCAAGGGTTTAGGGACAAAGACATTGGAGCGGTCTTTGTTGGCTTCCATAAGGGTGGTGACTCCCCTAGGGCTAGTAAATCTAGCTTGGGGTGCTAAAGTTGTACCCATTAGTCGATAGTATACTCTGTATATTATCGCAATTTCTCTAGTATTATCCTTACTATTCATGTTTTTTGTCTTAACATTAAGTGTTAAAACATCCATGATGTTAGGATCATTAATGTCTACTGAGAAATTAGGGTAACAATTGAAGTATACCGGGCCGTCGGCGAGGTTACTTTGGATCACTCCTAAGAGGGAATCGTCAAAATTTAATAGACGAGCATCTCTTAGGATAGCACAGACAGGGATGTCTAGGCCTTGTCTAAAGAGTGGCTTAATCGCCACCTGAACAAGCCCGATATGCAGATAATGAAACTGACTCTTGTATCGGGTAATA
>NW_025824506.1:0-4590 GCF_002878395.1 Capsicum annuum | reverse complement strand
TAATAATGGTTTATTCAGCATATGTAATAATTAGATAATTTTGACATATGTCATAATTAACATATATATTTCATAACGTAGATAATATTTTTGGAAGACTAACATATTAAATATCACATTAATTAACTTAACATACCTAACTAACATGCCATGACTCATACGTACCAGAATTAATACATATCTAATTGACAAATATTTACTTGTATATTTTTTAAATAACATGGCTCTGATACCAATTGTAATAAAGCATTTTATACAAAAATATCCACAAAAAAAGATTATAAGTTTCAGATATTAATATCGGACGAAAGATCACTAGGACAATTGTTGAATAAAATATAATGAGATAGAGTTGAAAGAACACAAGGACCGATAAAGTAAAAATATTGCATCTGGTTAGGATTTCTTTCTATAAAAGACTGCTCCTCCAATTTATCTCGCAGGATTAATGTCGATTCCCTCGTATATATATATCACACCGTAGTGGTCAGAGTAGAGTGTTCCTATAATGATCTTGTAGATGGAAGTTGTAGCCTTATATAATTCAGTTTAACGGTTCATCATATTTCCCCAAATTGTGTCATATCAAATTGTCTTTGTAGGTACATGGAGGCATACATGATAAGAGTGGAAAAAATTAGTCACTCTTTAATTTATTTTTTTAATTAATTAAATGGGTATGATAAAATTATGCCACGTTATTAATGAATTTTTTTTTAAAATTAGGGGTGGTTAAATAAAGGGCACTTTGGAGTCCAAAGGTAGATGTGAAGGGAATTATAGAGAGAAAAGATGGATGTAAAGGGCATTATAGAACCAAAAAGTGGATGAAAGATATTTTTTTTACCATTTTCAATAGGTGAAGGACAGATTAGGCCTTTTTTCGTTTTCTATATTTCAAATATTTCGAGGATAGTTTTGACCCTTTTTCGATGTTTATATAGATAAAGTATAAATTATCCTAGGTATACTTTTAATATGGTTTATTGCAAGTTATAAATCTATTTTTTCATAATTATAAATAATTACAATTTGTAGCAGTTTTAATAAAAAGTTACTAAAAATAAATTTTTTTAAATTTTTAGATCTATTTTAAGGATCCCCATAATTTAAGGAAGATATACACATGTGAGCTAAAATTAAGAAGTCCATTTAGTAGCCACTGGCGGACACATGATTTTTGTCCAGGGGATTTAAATAAAATTAAGCATATTTATAACATTGGTAAATTAGCCAGTCGAATTTTATATGAATGGTCGGACCATATACGAGCGAGCTAAAATTCAATAATTTTAATCTAAATTAAATATTTTTTATTAAAACCTTATTAAATATGTAATATTATTTATTTTGAAATCAATTTATTGATTGAATTACTACTATATATCAAATTAATATTTTATAAAAATCCATAAATTAGTAGGCGATGTCAATACGGGATAAAATTAGTAGACAAAAAGCAAAACTAATAAGATAGATAAATTCACTCACCAAGATTTGATCTTGGGTGTTATAAGGAAATTTAACCCCCTTAACCATTGAAATACTCACCGTTGTTGTATTGAAGATGTTCAATATTTAATATATATATATATATATATATATATATATATATATATATATATATATAAACTGAAAAATTTAACCATATACGCACACTATAATTTTTAAATGAAGGGGTTCGGATGAACACCCTCGGCTCCATATGGGTCCACCCCCGCCAGCATCCATCTCCCCTCTCTCTTTAAAAGGATTAGTTTTATAAAAGGAAAAGAATTATCCTTTTTATCTTTCCTCATAGTTATCCTTCTTTTTATAAAAAAATATACTGCAGAATGAATTCAACTATCAAAATTTATACCCTATAAATTGGTGCAATTCTCAGATTGAAATGAATTTGTTTCCAATTTGTGCATAATTCAGGCACAAAAGACATTGTGTACAGACTGGTATAGAATTATATGAACATCAGTTTCTATACCTATTACCCACACTACATTATTTAGGTACAAGTAAAAATTGAAGAGCACCATTTTTATGTCAATTTAATTCACTATATTTGTTGAAGACATGAATATCAGCTTGTATACTCATTTTCTATATTAAATCATTTAATAACATGTAAACATTGAAAAGAATAAGTTTTCACATTAATTTAAAACTCCAAAAATTAATGCAATTTTAAACCCAATTAATAGTTACAACAAACTTCTTATTGATATGTATATCAATTTGTATACTCATTCAATACACTAAATATTTTAAGAACTTGTAAAAACTGCATAGAATCAATTTTCATATCAAAGTGAATTTTAAATTGAACCATTTTCTATGCATTCATTGAAGATAACCAACAAATAAATTCAACTCCCAATATTTTTACTCTAATCTTACACCAATTTTCATAAAATGTAAATTATCATCTTCCATAATGCAAAAAGTAATACTATTCTTCATTTTGTTTATTTTAAATAACTTCCATCACATTTATGAGTCCTAAATCTGTATTTTAGTGACTTTTTTTTCCTTTAAGGGTATGTTTGATATGAAGGAAAATATTTTCCAGAAAATGTTTTCCAGCTTTCTTATGTTTGGTTGGCTTATATGTTTTGGAAAATATTTTTCAAACCAACTTATTTTCCTTAAATCTAAGGAAAATGTTTTCCCTTCAAAAAGTAAGGAAAACATTTTCCAAAACTCTCTTTCAACCTCACTTTAAAGTTGAAATATTCTTACAATTCTCAAAATCATCTACCCCCAATGCCCTATCACCCCGACACCACCCCTACCCCCAGCCCAGCCCACCTTACCCCTACCCCTACCCCTACTCCCTCCCAAATTCAATTGTTTTAAAAAGTATTTCAAAAATTTTCTTAGTCCATCTCCTACTCCCACCCTTACTCCTACCAGCCCTCCTTCAAAAAACAGTATCTATATTTTATTAAAAAATTCAAACTTTTATCTTATTTCACACCCCTACCCTCTCTCCCCCCTTACTATCCTCTCTCCCATCCCTTCCCCCTACCCCACCCCCAACCTAAAAATAAATTAAAATTTTTTCTTCTCCTTCCCTTTCCCCCTCACTAGGGGTGGGCATGGTATGGTATGGTACAATATTTTAAACTTTGGTACGGTAACTTCGGTTTTCGGTATCTAAAAGAATAATACCATTACCATACCAAATTAGTTCGGTTTGGTTCGGTATTTTTAAATTCGGTTTCTGTATTTTATGGTATGGTAATTTGGTAATAATACTTTATTTGATTCCGATTTACATATATTCATATAAAAAACTATTAACTTTAAAAACGCCTCAATCACATTAGACTACCAACTAACTTTGCTAATCATATACACAAAAAGAACATTTCAATCACGATTGAGTAATCCAAGATGCAAACTCTGAACAACATACATTACCTAAACTTAAGCATAGTACTTCAAAAAAATAAGCTTCTCAATGAATTTATTTCTGAATAAAAGTTACTTTTATGTTAAATTGTCTAATGGATGACATATAAATATATTTAATAATCTTAAATGTAATATATTTCAATTTTATATATTATTAAAAAACTTTGGTGTGGTATATAGTATTTCAGTATTAATTGCATAAATATCAAGTATCATATCAAATACCATAATAATTTAAAACTCCAACCAAATATCATACCAAATACCATAACATCCATACCGCAGTATAAAAAATTTCGATTTCGGTATGGTATTCAGTATATACCATACCATGCCCATCCCCACACTCCCCTACCCTAACCTCCAGCTACTGCTAACCCCCCCTCTGCCCCGGCCCCGCCAATTTTTTTAATTTTTTTAACAAAAATAATTCAAAATTTTTTATTACCCCACCCCTACTGCCTATTCTGACACCCCACCCACCTGCCTACCAACCCCTTTTTCAAAAAATGATTTAATTTTTTTAATTTATTTTTTAAAAAAGGATTCTAAAATGTATTTTTACGCTTTAGCTAAACACTAACATGTATTTTTTGAAAAATACTTTTTCATTTACCAACCAAATACTAGAAAATATTTTCCATCCACTAACCAAACATAAGAAAACAAGTAAGAAATCAACTTGTTTTCTAGGAAAATATTTTTCATGAAAAATATTTTCCTTCATACCAAACACACCCTAAAGTTAAAAAATTTGGGTAAAGAAGAAGAAACGACTTTAATTTGAAAATAAAATAAAAAATTATTTTTAGAGAGAAAGTAAGGATGAATAATATCCTTTTATCGAATGATTTCTTTTTTAAGGAATGCTTTATATATATATATACAACAACAACAACAACAAACCAGTGTATTCCCACCTAGTGAGGTGTGGGGGGTAAGATGTACGCAGTCCATACCTCTACCTCTGATGAAGTAGAAAGGCTGTTTCCGATAGACCCCCGGCTCAAGGCACGAGATACCACACAAACACATAGTGCAGCACAGAAGCAGCTTACATAACATAAATACGGCACCCATAAGTAATATAAAGCAGAGGAAAGCAGGGAAAGCACACAGATTCGTAATACAACATGGAACACGGAACACGGAACACGGAATCATGACAAGAATAAA
>NW_025824505.1:0-1165 GCF_002878395.1 Capsicum annuum | reverse complement strand
AACAGTTTCGAAAGAAAACTCTCATGTAATATTTGAATCATTTTGGTCGTCAAATAACATGCTTTTAAATAAAAGAGCTACGAGCATGATATGATACGACTTATAGAACTTGCAAATCTGGTGTGTATGGAGTTGTAAGTTGATGCACAATGTCGGCCTCCTCACAGAATGAATCAAATTCTGTTGAGGTATATTCCTTTGAATTTTCAGAACTCAAAGCTTGAATCGTACAACCACTTTGATTTTCCACCAGTTTCTTGAATTTTCATAATACACCAGCAACTTATGACTTAAATTTCAAGAAAAAAATCCAGCACATTCTTGTAAAATCATCAATGAAAAGAACGTAATAGATGCTACTATGTAGTGATGGAGTTCTTTGAGGTCCGGCGACATCGATGTGAATTAGTTGTAGCTTTTGTGAAGCTTTCTAAGTTGATTTTGGAAAAGGCTTTCTGTGTTGCTTACCGGATTGGCAGGCATGACTTTCAGTAGCGTTAACATCCAGATCAGGTAAGTTCTCCACCATATTTAATTTTTGCATTTGGACAAGCCCTTGATAATGATAGTGCCCGAGTCTCCAATACAATAACTCAGCAATGTTTTCTTTTGCTGAATACACCATCTGCTTTTCTTCCAATAGATTTAATGAGAAACTTCTGCCTCTCATTTTGACTTTAAATAGGTCTTGTCCAGATGCTTCCTTGATCAAGCAGTGTTTATCTTCGAAATACAATTTGAAAACTTTTTCTAATAACTAACCAACACTTAACAAGTTCTGGTCCAAATCGGGTACATAAAGAACATCATAAATTGTTTTAGTGCCTAATTGTGTTTCAATTATAATGGTTCCCATTCCTTTTGTTGGAATATAACCACCATGGCCGATTCTAACTTTTGTAACTTTAGTAGAACTTAAATCTTAAATAGATCTTTATCACAAGTTATATGATTTGTGCATCTGCTATCAATCAGCCACGACTCGCTTGAGACACTTCTTGTAAAACATGATGCGATAAAGAGTTGATCTTCTTTTCGTTCATTAACAACTTGAGCCTTTGCATCCTGCTAATGAGTTTTGTTCTTGCAGATGATCGCTTCATGCCCAATCTGATTGTACTTAGTACACTTAGCATCAGGCCTCTTCCAATACTTGAAAAGTGCA
>NW_025824504.1:0-1615 GCF_002878395.1 Capsicum annuum | reverse complement strand
AAACTGAGAGTTTTTATTACAAGATGCGAAAAAAAGTCATCTGTTCGAAGAAGTTTAAAAATCTTGTTGGCAGTATCATTTTTTTATGTATTTTGTTTGTTTCTTTATTGTTGATGCTGTTATTGATGTTGTTAGTGGGGTTGGATTTGTTGAAACTTGTGGTGTGGTGTTGTTGACAGTGACGGATCCAAGTTTTTTAGATGGTGGGTGCTTCTTAGCTTAAAAATAGTAGAGTCCAAACAATCAACACAATGAGTAAGGGAGAAAAAAATAAAAGAAAGTTTAAAGTGAATAAGGAGAGAAGAGATGGTTACCAAAATTTAAAAAATATGTGTTGAGTGGGAATTGAACTCAAGACCAAAAGAAATAAATAGCCTTAAGCACCCATAAACAACAACTAGGCTAACCAAACAACTCTTACTATGGGTGCTCACTGATTAGATTATATACGTTTTATCTTAATTTCCATATACATATATAAAGTTTGATATGAGTTCAGTCTGTGCTCGTGCACTCGAAGGACTCCATGTGGGTCCTTCCCTGGTTGTTGATGGTGTTGGAACATAGGATGCATGCTTCTTTGTTGTTGATGATGTTGTTGGAACAAATGTTGTTGTTTTCTTTGTTGTTGATATTTTTTATTTGCTGTTTGTAGTTTATGCTGTTGTTGATATTGCAACAGACGGAGCAACTGTTGGAACAAATCAAACCACCAGTAAGGCTGCTATGTATTCCAACAGGCTCTTTATCTGTTGTATCAGACTCCACATCTGACGCAACAGACTCCACAACTAATCAATAGACTCTACATCTGTTGCAATAGAATGATAATTTTCTTTCTGTGACATAAATTTTTTCCTTCTTCTTTTTAGATATAAAAGGAACTGAAAGTTGATCAACTTTTGCCTAACCATCACAAGAGGCTGCAGTAAAGATAGGTTCGGAAGAATAAGCTGCATGCAGATGGAACCACTTCATATGTGGGAGGTATGTATTACTGATAATGTTATCGTGGAAACACACACAAAGTACACTAATTTTGTGAATGCTATTTTTACTGATTAGTCATAGATCATTCAAATAATATATCTGCAATTTTACAGTTAAGTTTGGTAGGTCCAAACTGATAAGGCTGAGGGACCATGAATATGGTTCTGATACCTTGTTAATATTTAATGTCGGATGTTGCTCATGTGTATTTGTCATGACTTCAATAGAATTTCGTTGTGGCAAGCATTTCTGGCGACGATGTAGACTTTTGCATGACGGATATGTTGTCCTCTATATGGTATAAAAATGATCAATCTTGCCCCTCTTTGCTTATCTTGTGTATGTAAATGTGAAGAGTGCAAGGAAAAACATGATGATGTGATTAATACTGTTAATGCATTAACCACTGATGTAAAGGAATTGATATCTAACAGTAGTGTCATTCGATCAAAGTGGATTTCAGTTTCATTCACTCCATTAAAGATTAAGGCTAAGAGGAGAAAGAAAACAATTTCCAAGGCATTATAAAGTATCCCAAAAAAGAAAAATTTTAGATCTGATAAAGGTGAGAAGATAAAAAGGAGGGAATAGAAAGAAAAACTGAATGCTAGATTTAGTTCATCTT
>NW_025824503.1:0-1353 GCF_002878395.1 Capsicum annuum | reverse complement strand
ATTTGGAATGAATTTGATATTTAATTTGTAAACAAAAATAAAAACATGATTATTTAAATTTTTCTTCAATTTATAATTTTTTTTATTTAATTAAATTTATTTTAATATTTAATTTCTTATGTATCATTTTAAAAATGACATGCAATTTAATGTAATACCTGAAAATGACGTGGAAACTGACATGACAGCTGATGTAGCGAGATTGTGTTACACTCACCAAAAAAGTGTTTAAAATGTTGTTTTTTGGTGGGTTCAGGGGTACAGATGACAAACAAGTAAGTAGAAGTTTCCAACTTACAAAACCGACATAGTACAGGGGTCCACTGAGCCATTTTCTCAAAGAAGAACAAAAACCTAAGGATTGACTATAGCTAGCTCTCTCAAAAGAAGGAAATGTCATCTCTAGAAGTCACCACCCTCAGACCAACGAATCCTACCACCAACAAACGCATGAAGAATCTCAAGATCAATATCAGGAAGTGGAAGATCAATATACGCATGGGGAGCAACAAGATGGACCACATCAGCATCCACCCTATCCTCGGCAACATCAGTATCAGAATGAGGAGGTAAAAGACGCAACTCATCAGCAACAAGATCCAAATGCATAATAGCATCACCACACGCCGACAAATCCGCCCGGATCTCAGCAGCAGCAAGACCCAAATCTGGACCAGCAACACCTGAAGCGGAATCCGCAGCAGCTGTTATGGCATCTCGGGCAAAAATATCAAGGATGAACCTAACGACTATAAGAAGGGTGCAGATCACTGAGCAAACCACAAATGTCGAAATATGTGTCTCATAATATGAAAATCGGTACCCGAAGCCGCAAAGCATATGCAATAGCCCTTAATCAACAGATATAGGTAGGCCTCATGGACATTGTAAAAAAAAAAGACAGATAAAGCTTCAGACATGGTTGCCAACATCGAGAAGGTGTTGTAACCTCCTTGAGTGACTACGCATCCCAACCAGCAACGATCACTCCCACTACATTTAGAGCAGGGTGATAGCGAGCAGAAATGTAGTCACCGGGTCCTAGGTAATCGAGCTTTTGTAACACCGGTTGTACTAAAATCAAAAGACCAATAACATACATTGAACTAGCACAAGCAATCTTGACCGTGAAACCCTGATCTTGCTCACCAATGTAAATGGCAAAAAAGAAGAGGCTAGCAAGCAAACACAAATCACCAAAGAAGAGGAGAACTATTTCACTGTCTGAACCCATGAAACAGTTCTCCTGTTGTTTGGTGATCCGTGCTTTCTTGCCAGCCTCTTATTTTTTGCCATTTACATTGGTGAGCAAGATCAAGGTTTCACGGTCAAGATTGCTTGTGCTAGTTCAAT
>NW_025824502.1:0-1296 GCF_002878395.1 Capsicum annuum | reverse complement strand
CCTAAGTTGCATGGACTCGGGTGCGGGTATCCGAGACGGGTACGGATCCGAGAGTCGGATTCGTCAAAATTTAATTTTTAAGATTTGGGGGTGCGAATCCGATTATGGATACGGGTGCGGGGATTCAGTTAAAAAAACTAAGTATTATAAATATAGTCCCATATTTAAACAGTCATTTCAATTTACTTTTCCCTATGTGTCAAGGAAATTTTATTCCTAAAAAGATATTCTTCACTTTGTTCCACTGTTAAGGTAATTTCTTTTAGTTACTTTTTAAATTAGGATTAGTATTTTTTTATATGGAAAAAAATAAATTCTTTTCAATTAGGAGTAGTATTTGAAAAGTCAAACACTCACTAGATCTAACTAAATTAGGTTGACCTTTTTAATATAATTTATTTTTAAAAAAAATATAATTAATAAAAAATAGGATCATTGCCGACAATCACAGAGCTGAGCATTCTATCATTTACTCTTTCTTCCTCATTGAAGTTCCGGCGACAATAACCCTTGCGTCGGTGACAACCGACAATCACAGATCTGAGCATTCTACCATTTTCTCTTTCTTCTCCATCGAAATTCCAGCGACGATAACCCTTCCGCCAACGACAACAATCACTGTTGTCAATTTTCTCCCTTCGCCAGTTTCTCCCTTGCGATAACGAAGCCAACTTTTTTCTTGATGTTGGTCAACGTCTCCGAATTCGTTTGACCGAATTCGAGATAAAATCCATGTCGGCGTTTGCACCGGTGTCGCGTCGGGACCGGTTCGACGGCATAACCGCCGAGTTCAAGCAACATAGGCAGCAACAAGATCCGAATTTGGATTAGCACCTCTCGAAGCGGAATCCGCAGCTGCTGCTATGGCATCTCGGGCAAAAATATTAAGGATGAGCCTAACGACTAAGAGAAGGGTGCATATAACTGAGCAAACCACAAATGTCGAAATATGTATCTCATCATATGAAAATCGGTACCCGAAGCCGCAAAGCATATGCAATAGCCTGTAATCCACAAATATAGGCCTCACGAACACCGTAAAAAAAAGATAGGTAAAGCTTCAGACACGGTTGCCAACATCGAGAAGGTGTTGTAACCTCCTTGAGTGACTACGCATCCCCAACCAGCAACAATCACTCTCACTGCATTTAGAGCAGGGTGATAGCGAGCAGAAACGTAGTCACCGGGTCCTAGGTAGTCGAGTTTTGGTAACACCGGTTGTACTAAAATCAAAAGACCAGTAACATATATTGAACTAGCACAAGCAATCTTGACCGTGAAACCTTGATCTTGCTC
>NW_025824501.1:0-1887 GCF_002878395.1 Capsicum annuum | reverse complement strand
GATATGCCCCTAACTTGAAATTTTTGAAAGTGTGGGGGTGTTTGGCTAAGATTGATCTACCTGATTTTAAACGAGTAAATGTAGGTTCTAAGACCTTTGATACTGTTTTTATTGGTTATTCTCAAAATAGTGTTTCATATAGATTTATGTCATTAAATAATTATTCTATTTGTGAATCTAGAGATGCAAAATTTTTTGAGCATGTTTTTTCTTTGAAAAATGATGTGCCTAGTGATGTGCAAAATAATACTTTTATACCTGTGTCTGTTAACTCTCATTTTATGCTAATGAGCATAAAAATAAACTTAGAAGGAGTAAAAGACGTAGAACTGAGACTAGATTTGGTCCTGATTTTATCACCACCTTCTTAGCTGGGGATTTTAATATCGATACTTCAAATGATGAATTAGTGTCTATCTTCTTAATAGAATAAGACCCTAAGACATATGATGAAGAAACGAGTTCAATAGATGTGATATTTTAGAAAGAGGCTATTAAAAGTGAATTAGACTCTATAGTTTGTAATCACACATGGGACTTGTATGATTTGGCTAAAGGTTGTAAATCCATAAGTAGTAAGTGGATATTCAAGAAGAAATTGAGGCCTGATGGTACAATTGATAAATATAAGGCTAGATTTGTGATTAGGGGCTTTAACCAAAAGAAAGGTGTTGATTATTTTGATACTTATTCTCTTGAGATGAAAATAGGGACCATTAGAACTCTTATTGCTCTAGCTGCTATTCACAATTTAGTGGTACGCCAAATGGATGTCAAAACTGCATTTTTAAATGGTGATTTAGAGGAAGAGATCTATATGACTCAACCTGAGGGTTTTGTGATCCCAGGACAAGAGGATAAAGTATGCAAATTGAGAAAGTCCTTATATGAACTTAAGCAGGCACCTAAGCAGTGGTATAAAAAATTTAATTTCACATTAATAGATAATGGCTTTGTTGTTAATTCATCTGATACCTATGTTTATTCTAAAATGATAGGATCAGTCTGTGTGATTATATGTTTATATGTGGATGACATGTTAATCTTTGGCCCTAAAGTAAATGTTGTAAATGACACTAAGAAATTTTTATTTTCTAAATTTGAAATGAAAGACCTTGGAGAAGCTAATGTGATTTTAGGAATAAAAATCAAAAGAAATGCTAATGGTTTCTCTTTGTGTCAGTCTCATTATATTGAAAAAATATTGAAAAGGTTTAATTATTTTGATGTAGTTTCAATGAGAACTCCTTATGATCGTAGCATACACTTGAAAAAAGAATAAAGATTTCAGTGTTTCTCAAACTAAATATGCTAAAATAATTGGGAGTATAATATTTCTCATGAGCTATACTCGGCCTGATATAGCTTATGATGTTAGTAGATTGAGCAGATATACTCATAATCCTAGTAATGAATAGTGGCATGCTCTTCATCGCTTATTAAGGTACTTGAGAGATACTAGAGATTGGTGTTTGTATTTTAATAAATTTCCTGCTATTTTAGAAGGTTTCTGTGATACAAACTGGGTGACTAACAATGATGAAGTTAGCTCTACCAATGGCTATATGTTTACTTTGGGTGCAGGTGCTATTTCATGAAAGTCTTCAAAGCAGACTTGTATAGCATGTTCTACCATAAAATCTAAATTCATTGCTCTCGAGTTGGCAGGGCAAGAAGCTGAGTGGCTGAGAAATCTTTTGACAGATGTTCCTTTATGGGGAAGACAAATGTCACCAGTCTTTTTACATTGTGACTCACAAGCGGCAATTGAGATTGCTAAAAATAGTGTATAAAATGGTAGAGACATATTCGCATCAGACATGGTGCAATTAAACAATTATTGAAACATGGTGTTATTTCCTTGGAATATGTAAGATCCGAAATAAA
>NW_025824500.1:0-1246 GCF_002878395.1 Capsicum annuum | reverse complement strand
TTATACTCTTGCCAGGGAGTATAACCTCAAATATATCTCTGTGCTCACAAACCTGACTCTTTGGCCCTCAAATCTCAATCATACGGTGGCACGTAGTTCTGGGGAAGTAGGATGCACGGAACCCACACTTCCCACTCTGTGCTAAATACTCCTCCTAGACTCAGCTCAGAACACGTTAGGAAATCCACCTTAATCAACTCAAGGGTCTATCATGAAGACCAAATCATAAGTATATCTCATCTATAAATCATAAACAACTTGTGTATTTCTAACTCGACTTAAACTCTAATTAATCTTTCTCAACTCAGGTACACTTGCTTATCAAATCATATCAAGTATCAAAAGCTTTAAGAAAACATCATAGGACTCATTCTTGAACCTCAAGCTTAATATCGATATATATTCAATAGTCAATCTTCTCATGGAAAAGCATAACTCATGAAACTTATCTTAAATCACTTAGAAATCATCAATACATAATAAAAAAATACAATTCATGGCATAAATTCTCAATTTAAGAAATATGATGGTAAAATAATCATAAATATCAAACTTAATCAACTCAAATCTCATAAATCATAAATAAAGAAATTTGGGTATAAACCAACTTGCAAGGATCATGAAATTCCAATAGTAAAAAATAAATTCTTTGGGCACAAGAATGAACGAATATTCTTGTTCAAGTCCCACATACCTTGGATTGTAATATTAAGAAGAAAAGACTTGATTGGAAACTCTTCTTCACAATTTTGAGCTAAGTTTCTTGATACCTTTGACTTAGAGAACTTGATTCTTGAACAACTCAGTGAAATCTATGGAAGATTCTTAAATTTTCTTGGAGAAGATTTGGATTTAGAATTGAAGGAAAAAAACCCTAGATCTAGATATTTCTCGAAAGATATTGGAGAGAAAATGAATTTCTCTTCTCTACTTGGACATTTATAGAGGCCAAACTGGGTAGAAATGACAAAAATACCCTTGAGGAAATTCTAGAACAGGAGTTCAAGTTTTGGCCTTAGTGCGATACGGCATGATTGAGGAGCTTCACTGGATTTTGAAAATTGGGAAAATACTCAATGGCGCGATGCGGTGAAGTCACATTTGCCACCTTGGTCGGGACTTGGAAGGGCATCGCGACGCAGTGGAATCACGTTGGTGCACCGGAATTTGACAATCCTAAAATTGAGCCTTGGCGCGACACATCAATATCATGGAGGCTCACTGGAAAATGACAGTTGTCATTTTG
>NW_025824499.1:0-2816 GCF_002878395.1 Capsicum annuum | reverse complement strand
AACTGTTCCCCCAAACATTCAAAATTATAGTCTGATCTTCTATCTTCGGATAAAAAGAAAAGTTTTTGGGTCAGGTCGGGTCGGTCCACATAGGCGACCCATGACCCGTAATCCAACATATCCCACTTTGCACAAGGTGGACAAGACCCGAACTCGTATGACATCAACAAGTTACCAATTCATACGACAAATAGTTTGTGCGATCTGTGAGCATCAGGAGCTTTACCTATAAGGTTTCACAAGCTACATATAGGAATCCAATCATATGTGAAAAGAATTCTGTACTAATATAAGGATTTTAATAATCACAATACCCCAGACATTATTCACTACTTCAGTAGTTACTTATCAAATCCATCATCCTGTTTAAAGAGGTGAACTCAAGCTCATGATTAACTTCATATAAACATTTACACTCAACATCTATATGGTTAGTGTAACAGCCAGCTTGTGTAGACAAGTTAAAATATTTATTTTAATTATCTTTTCTTTCTACTCGAATCTATCTGTTCAAATTAATTGCTTTCCTGGTCATGCACCGCATTGCCCAGTCTCTCATGGCTATTAGTAACATGATAAAGTATCAACATCAACCAAAACTTCAAGAAACAGTTAAAGGTCTAAGGGTATTTCAATGAAAATTTCAAATAACTTTGAGGGTCTCACACAGTGAAGAAGTAGGGATTCATTCTTCCATTAACCCATTGGTCGCTAATCACACTTGGTATGAAACAAGTGATATGATGTTTTCACCTTATATGGGTGTGTGTGTCTCATTTTTTAGCCATTTAACATTGTATAGATCTAGGTATAGACACCTCTAAATGTCTAACCTAAGTTTCTTTCTTTAATAATCCTCAAATTCATATTGTTAGAGAAACTCACATCTGGATTTACAAAACAAGTCATTATCTTATGGTGGAACTTTTCTATTCACATTCTTCGACATAAGAGGTGATTACTCATGTGGGAGAGCCAATCTCACAACTTTTTCGACACACTATATTAATAAAACACATTTTCACATGCATGTGAGATTGAACATAAATTCAAGATTCTTTTATTGATAATAATTACAATCAATTCATCTAAAATACATAAATATAATCATATCCTACGTAATCCAAGAGCCATAACATGTTTATCAAACAAGTCTCTATATATCGCCTTAGTAAAGGGATCAACTATCATTTCTCATGTAGGAATGTATTGTAAGTTTATTTCTCCAGTTGCTACTATGTCTCTTATAAATTTGTACTTAATATCAATGTGCTTAGTCCTTCCTATATGCGATAGCCGCTTGACTGTCACAATGTAAAATCATGGGACTAATAGAAATCTTTGCAATGTTCAAATACTCAAAGAATCTCTTCAACCAAATAGCTTCTTGTACTGTAGATACACAAGCCACAAATTTGGATTCCATAGTTTACGGGGCTATGCAAGTTTGTTTCTTACTTTTCCATGAAATTGCACCACCATTTAGCAAGAAGGTATTACCAAAAGTTGATTTTTTATCATATCGGTCACCAACCCAATCAACATATGTATAACCTCTTATGAATAAATCGGATCCACTATAGCATAGTGAATAATTAGCAGTTCCCTTCAGGTATCAAAAAATTCTCTTTACTGCTTTACAATGATCTCTTCCAAGATGGGATTGATACCTGCTAACCAGACCTACGGTATAACAAATGTCTGGATGAGTACATATCATAGAGTACATCAAACTCCCAACTGCACTGAAATATGGTACTCGAGACATGTATTCTTTTTCTTTTTCAGTCTTTGGACATATTTCAAGGCTTAAAGTTTCACCTCTTGCTATAGAAGTATCCATGGATTTGCAACTATTCATTCGAAAAAGTTTCAAAATTTTCATTATATATGTTCTTGAGATAAACTCAAGATTTTCTTAGAACGGTCTCTATGGATTTTAACACCCAATATATAGTCTGCTTCACCCATATCTTTCATGTTAAATGACTTTGAAAGACATGACTTAACAGTTTTTACATACTCCAAATCATTTCCAGCTAATAAAATATCATCCATGTGTAGTGATAGAATCACAAATATTTCATTGGACTTTTTTACATAGATGTAATGGTCTTCATTGATCATGGGGAAATCAAACGAAATCACTTCCTTATGAAATCTCAGGTACCACTTCCTTGAAGACTGCTTAAGGCCACATATTGATTTATTTAATTTACAAACCTTCTTTTCTGGGCCTTTAACAATAAAACCTACAGGTTGTTCCATGTGGATTTCCTTATTTAATTCTCCATTGAGAAAAGCCGTCTTCACATTCATTTGGTGTAATTCTAAATCTAAACGTGTGACTATATCCAAAAGAAAGAGAATTGAGGTAAATTTCACAATTGGTGAAAAAGTTTTCTCATAATCTATTCCAGCTTCTTGAGTAAAACCTTTTTCCACCAATCGTGTTGTATTCCTTTTTATTGACCCATCTGATTTATGTTTAACTTTGAGAATCCATTTGTTCCCAATAGATTTACGGTCAGAAGGAAGGTCAACTAAATCCCAGATTTTATTGGTTTTCATGGACTTTAATTCTTTTTTCATTACCTTTATCCATTCATCTTTTTCAGGACTTGATAAAGCCTCGGTCACAGAATTAGGTTCATCCAATTTTATGGAAGATATCGAAAAGACATAATCCTTAATCTTATAAGATTATTTAGGCACAACTTTTCTGGTACTTTTACGTAATTAAAGTTCAGATTCCTCAATAGAATTTGGGGATTCAAGACTCCCACTTGGACCAAGAATCATTTCTTGTTCTATTG
>NW_025824498.1:0-2731 GCF_002878395.1 Capsicum annuum | reverse complement strand
AGGTGACAGTGCTCATGGATACGGAGCAGCAACTTTCTTTGAAGTTATTCAATAATGAACTCGGCAAGCAGATAATAATTACACTTGTTTACGCAAAGTGTGATTCGGTGGAGCGGGTTGCTTTGTGGGATTCAATGCATTTGTTGGGATCTGGTTGATTCGGTGGAGCGGGTTGCTTTGTGGGATTCAATGCATTTGTTGGGATCTGGTATGAGTGATCCTTGGTTAGTTTCAGGTGATTTTAATGTCATTGTTGACGAGGAGGAAAAATATGGAGGGCTTCCAGTATCCATCAGTGAAGTAGAAGATTTCAGGCACTGCATTCAAACATGTAATTTATCTGATTTGGGCATCAAGGGCAGCATTTTTACATGGTGGAATGGTCGAACGGACGAAGCTTATATTTTTGAGAGATTGGATAGGTGCCTGGGCAATTTTGAATTCCAACAGATGTTTCCGGGATGGGATGTGACTCATTTGATTAGATTTGGCTCGGATCACTCTCCGTTATTGCTTGAGTGCAAGGTTGACAGTCCAAAAATTAAGAAATCATTCAAATTTCTAAATTTTTGGACAACTCTCAAGAACTTTCTGGACGTGTTGCGTCAAAATTGAAATTCTGAGTTTGCGGGTAATCCTTTTGTTCAGTTTAATCTGAAGTTGAAGAAGATGAAGAAAATTCTGTCAAGTTGGAGAAAAGCAACTTACGGAGACATTTTTCCCAAAATTGCTAATATGGAAGATGTGATCAAGGTCCTGGAAGTTCAATTCGAACTCGATCCTTCGCAGCAGAATAGACAGAGTTTGTTAAAAGCCCAGGTAGAATTGACAAGAGTGATGCATATTGAAGAGGAATTTTGGAAGCAAAAAGCAAATATGAGTTGGTTTCAAGAGGGAGACAAGAATTCTAGATTCTTTCATGTACAGGTGACTGGCAGAAGAACGAGGATGCAGATAAAGAGGATCCAACAAGATGGTCAGCCAATGTTGCAGGAACTGGATACACCATACTGGATGCTCAAGACTACCGGAGAATTCTCTGTAAAATCTGCTTGGGATTATATTAGATTGAGGGGTGTAAAATCTAATATATACAAGTACATATGGATAAAGGGGATGCCTTATAAAATCGCATTCATGATGTGGAGAGCGTGGAAGTTCAAAATTCCATTGGACGATGGCGTGAAGAATATTAGCTTGGCGTCGAGGTGTAGTTGCTGCACCAGGCCGCAAGAGGAGACAATTGGCCATGTGTTCCTGAAAGAACCCATCGCTAAAAGAACCTGAGAATATTTTAATTCCTATGCAGGTATTTCCATTGGAGGTCTACAACTTCAACAGGTCATTCATAAATGGTGGGATGCTCCTGTTCTTCCAAGACTCCAACCGATCTTTTGCGCAGTTCCGGACATAATTATTTGGGAGCTGTGGAAGAAAAGAAATAACAAGCACAGAGAGAAGGTGACTGTTAACAGAATTATATACTAGGTTTCTCACACACTTCAATTGCTCGTCAAGGTCAGAAAACCAGCACTCAAGCAGGTGCCGCATAGATGGCCAGACATAATCCGAGTCTTGGAAAAATTTGTGCCAGCGTTGAAGGTTACTCAGGTGCAGTGGAATCTACCCCCGAATAATTGGTTAAAATGCAATACGGATGGCGTATCCAGAGGTATCCAGGTAGAAGTTCCTATACGTTTTGTATTAGAGATCCTCTTGGTGATTTGATATATGCAGAAGCTAAGGAAATTAGCAAAGGCACAAACACATTTTCAGAGACTATTGCAATTCTGGAGGCCGCTAGATATTGTATTCCTCATAATGTGTTTAATTTGATATTAGAAAATGATTCTTTGTTTCTAAAAAATATAAATACGAGTACCTGGAAGCCGCCATGGAGTGTAACTGCAGAATTGGAGGAAATAGGCGAGCTACTGGAGAATCTAAACATCCAGGTGACTCATGTTATGAGGGAAGGCAACCAGCTTGCGGACTACTTGGAAAATGGTGCACTAGAACGCAGAGACATTTGAGTGCACTCATTCAACGAGCTGGACTCGCAAGGAAGGAAGATAATTAATAGCGACAAGTTTCAATGTCCATATTTGCGAGTACGCGCTGCAAGAAAAGGATGATGGAGTGGAGATACTATTTTATGGGGCTGTGCTACTGTTTTAACCCCATAATGATGTTCGGGATTGATGGAAATCAGTTGTACATCGTATTACTATCTAGATGAGGAAAATTGATAACTCGGTGGTCGATTTGTACTCGCTTAGCTCAAGTTAACAAGCTTCCAGGTTGCGGAATAGAAACTTCTTCCAGGGTTTTATTTACCGAGATAGTGCGGAGAAGTTTGGAGTGTGGCTTGATATGCCTTGCGGAGAAATGGTGTGGCAAGAGGAGGAGGATGGAGAAAGTAATGTATCGACATGTTAAGGAGGAGAGCATGGAGATGAACTTTATTTCTAACTTCGCTTTCTTCCTTGCAGGTTACAATATGCTATGCAAATTTTATTTTTTAATTATTTCTCAATGTGTGGTATTAGCTTTTGTTGCTCATTCCATTGAGGAAATATTAATAAATGCAATTAGCATAGCTTAGAAATGCAAATTCATCCTTTTTTCCGGTGATCTTACTCTTCTGGGAAGTGGTGACTGTTTTATGGGGTTGTTTCACTGTTATAACCCAACAATGGAGCTCAAGATTGATGGAACTCATATTTGCATC
>NW_025824497.1:0-1405 GCF_002878395.1 Capsicum annuum | reverse complement strand
AATATAGGCTCCTAATTACCTTATTTAGCCTAAGTTTTAATTAATGACAATTCATAATCCCCTCTTGCCTATTGATTATCCCTAATTACAATTCATAACCTCTCTAATTTATTTTCAATCTTTCTCTACTCTTCTTTTTTATTATTTATTATTTTATAACATATTAGCAGCATGAGACTCTACCATCTTAAATTTGAAGGCTAATGTATTATTTTTCTTTCCTTTTTCATATGGCTAACAATCTTACAAAGTGTGAGTTTGTTGCCCTTCAAAGTTCGGGCAAGAACTATATTTCATGGGTGTTGAATGCTGAAATTCACCTAGATGGTATGGGTCTTGGAGACTCCATAAAGAAAGAAAATACAACATCTAGTCAAAATCCTGCTAAGGCTATGATTTTTTATGTCATCATCTTGACAAAAATTTGAAAATTAAATACCTTACAACTAAGGATACACTCATATTGTGGAATATCCTAAAAGAAAGGTTTGACCATTTAAAGATGGTACTCTTCCCAAAAGCAGGATATGAATGAATGCATCTGAGGTTTCATGACTTTAAGTTTGTTCATGAGTACAATTGGCCATGTTCAGAATTTTTTCTTTATTGAAATTGTGTGGAGAGATTGTCATTGATGATGATATGATGGAAAGATGCTCTCAACTTTTCATGCCTCAAATGTGCTCTTACACTAATAATGTCGAGACAAGTGTTTCAAGAAGTATACTAAACTAAGTTCTCATCTTTTCATGGCTGAACAAAATAATGATTTGTTGATGAAAAATCATGAGAATCGACCTACTGGATCTACACAATTCCCTGAGGTGAATGATATGCATGCTTACCATACTAGACATAAAAAAGGTCACGACCCTGGGCGTGGTAGTGGTTGTGATGACCAAGAAAGAAACTATGTTCCTAGTGTTAATCATTCATCAAACAAAAAAAGAAAAAATGAGAAACATGAAGCAATTACTTGTTTCCAATGTGGTGGAAAAAGACACTGTTCACATGACTATCGTGCTCTCAAGCACTTGGTTGACCATTATCAAGCATCACTAAAGAAGAAAGAGAAAAATTTTGAGGCTAATTTTCTTTCTGAAAATGATGTTGACATCACATGCTTGGATGTGCAGACTTATTTTAGCACCCTGAAGGAAAGATTGATCACTTGATTGGTGATGGTTCCATAAACATGGAAGAATGAACTATTTTTCCTTTACTTTTTTATTTATTTTTGATAATAATAATTGTTTAGTGAATAAAAGATTATGTAAAAGTAGTTGTTTACATGAGTACTACTTTATTTTTAAAAACAGAATTGATTGCTTTGATATTGTCCATTTTTTTATTTTTTTTGTTCAAGTCTAATACCAAATTAATAAATTCTAATGAAGGAAAAAGT
>NW_025824496.1:0-1348 GCF_002878395.1 Capsicum annuum | reverse complement strand
TATTACCCGATACAAGAGTCAGTTTCATTATCTGCATATCGGGCTTGTTCAGGTGGCGATTAAGCCACTCTTTAGACAAGGCCTAGACATCCCTGTCTGTGCTATCCTAAGAGATGCTCGTCTATTAAATTTTGACGATTCCCTCTTAGGAGTGATCCAAAGTAACCTCGCCGACGGCCCGGTATACTTCAATTGTTACCCTAATTTCTCAGTAGACATTAATGATCCTAACATCATGGATGTTTTAACACTTAATGTTAAGACAAAAAACATGAATAGTAAGGATAATACTAGAGAAATTGCGATAATATACAGAGTATACTATCGACTAATGGGTACAACTTTAGCACCCCAAGCTAGATTTACTAGCCCTAGGGGAGTCACCACCCTTATGGAAGCCAACAAAGACCGCTCCAATGTCTTTGTCCCTAAACCCTTGGTTTGGGAAGAGGTCATCCATAATAATGAATGGCACTTTGATGCCATCACCCACCCTATCCGGTCATATCCCGAAAGGTCTCAAATACAACGAGTTATTCAACATCCTGATGGCTCGATTGATTTGAAATTCTTAGGCTTCGACACTCCCCGAAATTCCTCGTTTCGGCGATCTGTCTCGCACCAAGGTTCTACCTCTAAAACCCGGGAGGGAAGTGATGATGATCACGATCACGATAATAACAAAGGCAAAGTCAGAGGAGTCGAATTCTCTGGACCAATCCCTAAGGTTTATTATCAGGAACCCACCAGGGTCCATGAACCCTTAGAACCTGAGAATCTCTACAATCCAGGCAGTCCCACCGCCTCGGATATGGAACCGCCCCCTTCCGTATCCCGTCAAATCCAGGGATATAAGGAAGCTCAACCAAATGTTTCTTCCTTTCCCAAAAGGCATTAGGGAAATCGGAACAAATTTCCTTTTCAAAGGTTTTCTGGAGGCAAATAGAAATAGAATATAAGGAAAGATTAAGAAACTTACGAATTTATTCAAACTTCAAAGAAAACATTACAAAACGGTTTACAAGAGCTTAGGGCAGGAGAGAATTTCTTAGGATGGGTGAAATTTCTGATGTCCTTACTCTAGTTTACAAGTTGTCTTAAATAGACAGAGAAATTGTGAGTGATGCATCTTGTGCATACAAGTGTAAGGTTTAGATGTAAATTTCTAAAGTAGATTCCTTTTGATACCTTTTGAAAAGCTGAGTGTCTTCTGTCTTTTCTTCTTTGAAAAGCATGAGATTCCTTTTGAGAAAGCAGATGTGGTAAGCTGTCTTCTTTTGATAAAGCTGACTGAAAGGCTGTCTTCTTTTGATAAAGCTGACTGATCCTTTAGCTTTAATAAAGCTGA
>NW_025824495.1:0-1285 GCF_002878395.1 Capsicum annuum | reverse complement strand
AATAAAGGCACCACTTTCTTCACTTTATGCCTACTTATTGTTATGCACTTTAATATTTTTATTTTAATAATAAAATGCACCAACATTTCCCACTCATTTTATTATTCAAATAAAAGAGTTCTTCACCTATTTAGTTGAAGGGAGACTATGATGCATAATGAAGGTGTGCTCTTCATTGAACCTTCACTTAGAAAAACAGTAACATTTACACCAAAGATAGTAGTGGTGTCAAACTTGAACTATGACTGCTTAAGGAAAATAAAGTATTACTGCCTACATACAATAGTCAAGGTATGGACATAAGCTTTAATAGCCAGCATATTATGGCCATGTGCTATTCCGATTTTTCATGAGTGCTTTTTAGAATAAGCCCCATTCTCATAGGAAGTGGCCTACTTCTACACTCACACAGGTGAAATTTGTCAAGGATGGTCCTATAATTTCGACACCCCACTTATAAGAGATACAAAATTTCATTGAGAGTTCTTAAACTCAACCTTCACAAATCATTATAGGAACAAAATGCACTCACATTATAGGAAGGGTTAAATAATAGTGCATCTTACACCAAGTCATCATATGATTCGTTCTTCCTATTGAACCTGGTTATAGGATATCTAGTCCCCAGGTTGGGTTTCCTCATATATGACTCATAATTTTTTTATTGGTTTCCTTCCTTCCCCTCAATGCGTTTTAGGCCCGTTAGAGGTTCTCTAGTCCCCAGGTTGGGTTTCCTCATATATGACTCATGATTTTCTTTATAGTCTTCCTTCCTCCCCCTCGATGCATTTTAGATCCTTTATCTTGCCAAGGCCTTGACTAGTTCATCTGCAAGATTATCACAAAGTTAACACAATTAATATTGATATACCATTGATCAATATGATTTCACAATATTGTGTTTTTCTCCTTATAATCTGAATTTACCATTATAATAATAGTTTATACTCTACCAATAAATTTTGACGCTATCACAATAACTCAAAATTAGAGAAATCAATTTCTCAACATAAAGTGATTGATCAATTTACTTTTTCACTAGTTGAAACTAAAATAATTAGTTCAAGCTCCATAATGAGTTAGCAAATCATAATTTATTTCTTCATTTGATCAACAAATAGCACCAAGTGTTTTTTTTTTCTCATTTTGCATCAAAAACACTTTTAAGTACAACATGAATTATTTTAATAAAACAAGCCACAATTTTTTAAAGTAAATATACCCCATTAGCTTGTAATAACCTGCTTAAGTACTTTTACACAATTTCAGGTCAAGTGCAACTAGC
>NW_025824494.1:0-9864 GCF_002878395.1 Capsicum annuum | reverse complement strand
GTATAGAGGGATCATTGGTTCACTACTCTACCTATAACTAGCAAACCTAACATTGTTTTTAGTGTTAGGACGTGTGCTAGTTTTCAGGAAAGTCCAAAGGAATCTCACTTGAAGGCATCCAAGAGGATTTCAAGATATCTTAAAGGGACTTCTGGCCTAATTATTTTCTAACCTGCTAGTGAAAATTTTGACCTGGTTCGATATGCTGATGCTAATTATGCTGGATAACTGGTTGATACAAAAATCACATTGGGAATAGCTCATTTCCTTGGATCATCCTTAATCTCTTGGGTTACTAAGAATCAGAACTCAGTGGCACTCTCCACTACTAAAACAGAATATATTGTAGCTACATCATCTTTTGCTCAACTGCTGTAGATGAAGTAGCAGCTTGATGACTTTGGCATCCTCTTAGACTATGCCCTTGTACAGTGACAACACAAGTGGCATCAATATGGAAAAGAATCCAGTTCACCCAAAGAACAAAACATATTGATGTTAGGCATCACTTTTTGAGGGATTATGTGGAAAATGGCTTGATCAAAATGGTATTTTGTAACACTGAAGATCAGATTGCTGACATCTCTACTATACACCTGGTAGAGAACCTTTTTAAAGAAATAGGTCAAGAATAGGGCTGGTGAGACCAAGTTGAATGCAAATTAATCTCCTTCGTCCTCTTACTATGGCTATGACTTGGTAAGTAGGTACCCAAGTTGGATAATTTCACTTATGTCTAACCTAGTCTTATATCTTTTGTCGATATACACCCATGATAGGGACAAAAAGATAGGGAGAAGGGTGAAATGGCCCAAGTTCTATGTACCTAAGTGTACTCAGATTATCATGTAAGGACCAAGTACCTATTTAGGCCATTATCACTCTATTCTGAAATAGTAGCCACAATTTTTTTACCAGCAGAAGTGTCCAGTAAGCTTTAACACTCAAATGTAACATTTTTGATCCAGTTTTAATTGTTAGAGGATTCCACAATGGGAAAGTATGTGCAGAAAACAACAACAACAAAATAATATATATATATATATATATATATATATATATATATATATATGTATGTATGTATGTATTTTCCATATGTATATCCATGTATATAGCTCTAGGAAAAGAAGGTTGGTTTGTTCTCCCCTGGAACCTCCTTTCCCTATCCCTAGTGGGTCTGGTTTCCCAAAAGTTGTTTCTTTTATGACCTTGGCACTACTGCTTCTTCTCTTTATGGGCCTCTTTCTAAATAGTGCTTGATACTTTCTCCTAATTTTTGCATGAATTTTTTGGTGATATTTTTCTCTCTCCCTTCTCTAATCTTCCCTGCTCATGTCAGTTTTGCCTCAATGGCCATAAGTTAACATAAGTATGCTTTTCTATGCCTGGTTTACTGCTTAACCTCTTTGATGATGCCAAAAAGGGGAAGTTAAGAAGTAGGTGGTGATTAGTGATAGTGAGTGAAGGCAGGGGTTCTCACACTTAAAGAAAACATGATGCTTATACTCAGGGGGAATAAGGTGAAGAACTGATTAGAGATATCAGTTATAGACACCTAATTTTATCCCTCTCAAAACTTAATTTATCTATTTTTAGCTCACCTTACCACGCACCCTCATCCGTATAATTATACCCTATAAAAATACAAAAAAATAACAACCCTTAACAAAATTCCTAATAAATTTTATCTTGTTTTAATCTATCCTAACAAACTTGATCCTCACACCATCCCATACCTTTACCCTCACCTACCCTATCCTACCACATGACCCCATCCATTTTCGAGAAGTTGCATCAATACACACTAGGAATTTTTCCATTTAGGTTTATATATAACACACAACAATAATAAAAAGGGAGAGGGCCCACAGGGAATAATCCATACAAGAATACACCCTCCATTCATCATCTTCTCTATAGATATATTCACACACATATAGGGGGAGGCCATGAACAGAGAGAACACATACACACAGAGAACCCACATCATCATCATCCATATCTTCTACACTAACCCACCCAAAAATACAGACACACCAAGGAAACATTGACGATTTTTCCTTTTCTTCGTAAGAAATGCACACACATAGGGAGATGAGAAAAAGAGAGTCATGAAGAGAGAGCTATAGAGGGAGACTAAGAATACAAAGAGTGATCGGGAGAGGGGATTGGTGCGAGGTTCGATCCTTCGCCAACCTTTTTCCGGTGTAAAACTTTCATCGAAATCGATACCGGTTCATCATCTAGTTAACCAGCTCTCGAAGAGTCCAAATTTCTTCATTATTTTCTGGGATTTTAAGGGAACTTGGCAAAAAACGTTAAGTTGTGTTCGGAAAATATGGACCAGCAGTGAATTCCTCACTCAAATTGGTCCAGTTTCGAATCAGTTTCTGCGTCTAGCTTTGTGTACGGGTTGGGTTTATTCTGCTTCTTTCCACTCAATTCTTTGGTCTTCGTACTATTCTGGGATTCATAGTGTTGTCCGTCTCCGTCGATTTATTAGGGTCAGTAGCGAGTTTCTATTTTGTGATATTGAGTTTAGAGCTTGTTCGTCGTTGAGGTGCTATTCAGGCTTTTGGATCTGGTTTTCTTAAACACTGTTATAAACGTAATATCAAAAGGTCAATTTCTTTAACCCATTTCCTCTTCTCTATTTTAATTTGTTGAAACGACCATGACTATGTGTTGGGTGATTATGAATGCTCGATGTTGTTGATGTTATGACCATGAGCTTGATGATGTGACTTTGATTGTTTGAGGAATTAATTTGATTAGTTTTAATGGTGTGAGTGATAAAAAGAAAGTTGGGGGAGGGAATTAAAAATTTAACAAAAAGAGTAGATTAGGATTAATTTTGTTTGATTGTTGATATGGAACGTGATAAAATTATGATATGTTGAAATAGATAGGCCAATGTAGGTTCGAGTAGGCAAATTTAGGATTAAGTGTCTTGTTGAATGTTAGAATGTGGAGTGTGTTGAACGTTTTATAATTTATAGTGTTTGATTAAAATGTACTATTTGGTCGGGGAATGCCCCGAGGATTTATGTCTATTATTCGGGGAATGCCCCGATGTATTATGTTGATGGAAGACATTTATGATGAAGGCCCGAGGCATCGGTTAAAGCGCAGAAGCATAATTAGGTTAGCGTAGGACAGAATAGGATTTCTTTTCTCGTATTTTTCTATTTTGGACTGTATAATTGGACTGAACATTATTATTTCAGTTTTGGATTATTGTTTGATGTTTGTTTATGTGTTTTATGTGGTTTATACATTCGTAGTGTTAAATTAGCCGATATGCTCTACCAAGCGACTGTGGTCGAACCACGGGATCGAGGGGTGCCTAACACCTTTCCCTCGGTCAACAGAATTCCTTAGTCAGAATCTCTGTTCGCGGATCAGTTTCTAGAGTCAAACTATTTTTAAAAGTATTTCCAAAGGTGACTAGGCACACCCGATTTATGCCAAGTGGCGACTCTGAATAAAAAATATAAATAATCCTTTTTCGAAGAAAATTTTCAATTTGTTGTCACTTTAATAATAAAAACCCTTTCAAATTTAAAATGAATCTTTTTTTTTAGTTGAAAAAGGGATGTGACAGCTCTGGCGACTCTGCTGGGGACTTTTCAGAATTCGAGCTAAGTTTGGAGTTGTATCGGCTTTGTTTGACATTATGGGTATATAAACATTGTTTGTGTTATTGTTCGTATTCATTTTATCAGTGTTGAGTGCCTACGTGCTCTTTGTTTACAATTTTACTTTGTGTTAACACTTTATATTTGGCTTCATGTGTATAACCCGAGTCATTCTTTCTGCAACAAGTCTGTGGTACACATGTTGTACACGACCTCTAGTTGAGTCACCCTTATTTTAGGAGGGGGAGCCATTGGTGTTATGGAGTCGGTGGAAAGCTCTCGCAGCCACTATAGACCATACGCACCCCCGAACAGCCTTGTTAGTAAACCCCAGTATAGGTCAGCCTTTAGGTCATGCTTATCTGCATCATATTGAGACGTAGCGGGACCCACTTGATCCTTTGTAGGAGACTCACCTTTAAAGCATCCGTACGTGCTAAGTGTTGAATCTCTGAGGGTAGCGTGGTCATTTGACAGAACGATTTGGGGAAAACATGTGTTAGAAGTAAAGTGTGTAGACAAGAAAGCGTTGAAAAAAGGGAGAAAAAGAAAAGGTGAGTAAAAAAAAAGGAGTGTTTTGTAAGTTTTTAGAATTCTTTATGGCTTTTGATTTTTTTTCACAATCCAAAAATTAAAAAAAAAATTTACCTTTCGCACTCATTTTCTCAAAAAAAAAAAAAAACATCCAAAAGATTTTCCTTTTATTTCTGTACCATGCATTCATAATTCGAAAATTTCAAAAAAAAAAAAATTTCATAGTTGTTGGTGTCAGTTTTATGTGAAGTGTCTAATTGAAAAACCCCAAAAAAATATTTTATTAACGACTTTTATCATTTGTCTTTGGTAGTGTCTCATAAATCAGGGTTCAGTTTGCTAGTTAATCCTTAATTGTCCAATCTGGATGAACTACGCACCCCTGATTCTCCTCTCTCTGGAGTGAGATACGTAGGCAGCCTATTGTTGGTTTGGGGATCTTATTTTAAAAAATTCAAAAAATATTTTCTTCACTCTTCATTTAGGATAGGTGTTTCATATACCTCTTTAGAAGAAAACTATAAAAAGATTTTCCTTTAATCGTTTTAAGTTTCATTTTCGTATGAAATGTAAAATTGAAAACCCAAAAAGATTTTCTTTGGTAATCGTATGTTCCATTTTGTATAGAAATCTAAAAAAAAAAAAAACTAAAAGATTTTCTTTACTCTTTATTTAGAGTAGATGTCATATACATCTTTAAAAGAAAACCAAAAAAAATAATTCCTTTAATAGGTTCAAGTTTCATTTTCGTATGAAATTCAAAACTGAAAACCCAAAAAGATTTCTTTGGTAATAATAGAATTTCACTTTGTAGAAGGGTGTTTAAACCTACAAAATATAAAAAAAAATTCGTCAATTCTTTGGACAAATTGTTATTTTCTTTTCTTCTTAAAGTTTCAAGAAAAAAAAAGAGTTTAATTTGGCCATTTTGGCAAGACTTCATGAACTATGCACACCTGATTCTCCTCTCCCGGGGGTGACATACGTCGGCACCCTTCTTGGGTTTGGTGACCTTTTCAAAAAGAAAAAAAAGAAGTTTTTGAAAAAATGCTGAATTCTAACACATTGTTTATCTCTTATTCAGTTAGTTTAAGGTGGTTGGTTTGTGGCATTTTGGCTGGTCCTCCATATTGCACCAAGTAATCGAGAAAGTTATGGCCAACAAGGATACCGAGTTTGTTGTCACTAATTAGATAGGGAGTTCGGGAAATGAGAATTTAGGAGCTAATGAAGAGATTCAAAAATTAAGGCAGCAAATGATAGAAATGCATCGAGCTTGGGCTAATGGGTTACCGCCTCTTCCAGTTCCCACTGATAATCTGGAGTATCTTTCTAGCTTGCCTCCCATGTCACATGCACAATTTCCGATTTTTGTTGACATGCCACAACATGTATCAGGATCGACTCCGGGGCAACAATATCCAACCACTTCCAATGTTAATTTCCTGACTCCCCAATCCAAGACTACCACATACTTGGCTCCACCTGTCGTTTATGCTTTTACAGCGCCACCCCTACCCGAAGCTTCTACTTTGATGTTCATCCCCAAGTTGTGCCTCCCTACTTTACAAGAGATTCTGCATTGAATATTACTGGTGATCAACGTTATGCTACCGAGCCTACATTAAAGTTGACTGGTCTTTTCGGTGACACTCACCCGCCTGAATTTCCTTCTAACACTGAGAAGCCTATTATGACAGAAGAACAAAAGAAAATGACCAAAAAATTGAGAAGTCTGAAAATGGCTATGAAGAACTTGCAAGGACTTGGGGGTTGCAAAAGGGTCTCATATAAGGACTTATGCATGTTTCCAGATGTTAACCTTCCTCCTGGCTTTAAAATGCCAAAGTTTGAGATATATGGCAGACATGGGGACCCAGTGGCACATTTGAGACGTTATTGTTAACCAGTTAAGGGGCGCTGAAGGGAAGAAAGAACTACTTATGACATATTTCGGGGAGAGTCTTTCAAGCCTAGCTTCAGAATGGTTTGTTGATCAAGACATTGATAAGCGGATTAGTTGGGATGACCTAGCTAATGAATTCATGCAACAATTTCAATACAATGTTGAGTTGATTCCTAACGAGAAATCCCTAACTAATATGAAGAAGAAAAATACCAAAAGTTTCAGAGAATATGCGATTAGATTGCGTGAACAAGCTGCTAGGGTGAAACCTCCAATGAAAAAAGGTAAGATAGTGGAGGTATTTATTCAAGCATAGGACGAAACATATTATCAACACTTGTTACCGGCATTAGGCAAGCCATTCATTGATGTCCTTAAAATGGGGGAGATGATAGAAAAGGGAATTAAGACTGGTCGCATTATGAGTTTTTCAACATTGAAAGCGACTACTCAAGCAATTCAAAAGGGTTCAGGAAGTGTTGGGGAGAAAAAGAATGAGGAAGATGCATTTTCTATTATAGTTGGACAGCAGGAAAGGTCAAGAAGACCACGCCGTTGTCGATCTCAGGCTCAAACTCAAGTTTATGCTCAAGCTCCATATAATCATTCCCAAAATTCATTATACTCTGTTCCTCCACATCCATATCTAGTGTATAATGCACAACCACATGTTCAACCCTCATCTTACCCACAATGGCATACCCTAACGCACCAGAGTCATCCTCTAACTCAACAAACATACCAAAACCCTTCTAAGCCTGATTTTTTATCCAAGACAAATAATGAAATGAGACAGAAGTCAAGAGATAGCTTCAAACCAATTGGAGAGTCATATGCCAGTTTATTTTAGAGATTGGCACAAGAGGGCATGATCGCTCCTCTCCTTAGGCACACTCTTAATCGACATTAAAGAAATTTTGATCATAATGCACGATGTGCGTATCATTCTGATGCTTAGGGTCATAGTATTAAAGATTGTCGAGATTTGAAAAGAGAAATTGAAAAGATGATTCAAGATGGATCGATTATGATGCAGAATATTGATAGTGAGGAAAGCTCTAGTCATGCTGATATGCAAACTAGTGGCTAAGTTGTCAAGCTGAGCAATTGAGAAGTCATCCCTTTCCTTACTAGGAAGAGGTCTGGTAGTTTGTTCTATTTTCTTTTCTGTTATCTGAATTATTTTAGGATTGTAGTTCGGGATCTATCTTGTTTTGTCCCTTTGTCGTTATATTCAAACCCTTCTATCTTTTATTTTAATATAATTGAGTGTCCCCTTTTTCCTTGTGTTTTAAATATGCGTTGTTTATTTGTTTTCTTTACATATTACATTTTATGTTGATTCTATTGATATGACATGCTAGTGGAATTTTCAGCCAGATCTTAAAATCCAGTTTAAGCATGAGCATGGAATCAAAGGGTTAAAGTCAGCAAAAGAAAGCATCTGATAAAATAGGTAGAATGCTGAGACATTTGGTGACAAGTTGAAGCCTTCTTTGGGAATTAAGACACTTATTTTGAGAATCACAAGAATAACTTGGTCATCAATTAAAAGACATGCCTCAATTAGGCCAAATAGTGGCTGCGTGAACAGAACAAAAATCAGCTCCACAAAATCTTGAGTCATTCAATGTGAGAAATATGCAACAAAAGTGGAGTTGTATGCTAGAAAAATACAGAAGAAGTAGTGACACATAGACTCAGTCAAAGTTAATGCTTAAAAGATATTACAAATGATCTTCATCTTTCATTTTCATATTACATGATGTGTACTGGCATTTTCAAGGATTGATATGATGAAGACATTTCATTCTGCTATCCAAACATTAAGTCGTCCTTTGTTTACCCCATTTGAGACTTAGTGTTATTTTATTTCATACCCAACTTTTGGAATCAAGATGGAGTCCGCAAAACTCAAAAGAAAAAGTGTCAAGCAAAAGAAAAAGTCAGAAAGTTTCAAAAAAAGAAATGAGAGAAAAAGTATGTCAAAAAGAAAAAAAAGGAGAGTGTCAAGAAAGATAAAGTTAGAAAAGTCCCAAAGAGAAAAAGAGCCAATAAAATAAAGAGAAAGAAAAATCAGATAAAAAGAAAGAACAAACTGCCAAACTATGCATGACCTGATTCTTCTCTCTCGAGGGTGAGCTACGTAGGTTGCCCTACTCAGGGCTCGGTCCAACCAAATAAAAATTTAGAATTGCCCAGTCAAAAACTGAGGCATGAGTTAATCCTCATTGTTTGAGTCGATCCCAAAGTCAAAAGAAACTGGGGCATGAGTTAATCCTCATTGTTTGAGTCGATTCCAAAAGTTGTAAGTCCTACCCTACTTTAAGTGTCGTTTAGTCCCCATGTAATCCTTTCTTTCTAACCCTATCCAAAAGACAAGTAAAGACCTTCAGATCAATCTTTGAGAATATTAAGGCTAAGCATGCAATGGATGGGATGATGCATTTGGGAACTACTTGTATTCCTCAGCATAAGAAATCAAGAAAGAAATGAAAAGGAGAGAGTTTTATTGGTGAAAACCCTCACGGTCACCATATGACGATGGTAAGTTGAGAGAAATAAAAATGAAAGTCTTATCAGTGAAAATTCATACGGACACCATAAGACGACTGTGAGTTGGGATAGATGAAGATAAGAGAATCTCATTGGTGAAAACCCTCACGAACACCATGAGGTAATGGTGAGCTAAGAGAAAGAAAGATGTTATTGGCAAAAATCCTTCAAGGTGACACTAGCCAAATGAGGTGTTTCAAGGTTATTAACTCAACAGCAACTAGTAGAAAGTGTGGATGAAAAGATCAGGCGGATTAATCCAAAATACATGACATAATCATTAGAATTGGCTGTTACTTTTATATAAAGTTTTGCTTCTTTGTTTCAAAAGGGGACATTCATTGTCTTTTCTTTCTTCTCTTTATTTTTATTTTGTTTTTCTTGAGTCAGTTATCCAAATAAAAATTATTGTCATTTTTCTCTTGTCTTTGAGTCAAGTCCATGTCAAAACAAGTGAGAAAAGATTTCAAAATTAGCTACCATCTCCTTCAATTGCACAAAGCAAGACAAAAGGCCAACACATGAAAGAGACATAATTTTGAGCCGAAGTAAGGCATGCAAAAAATTTTGTCAGTAGATAAGTATGGAAACTCATAGAAATACCAAAGTTAAAAGGGGTTATCTGAGGAACATGGTAAAGCAGAGATTCTGTGTTTGTTTCAGAGTCACTCTTAATCATCTGAGTTTGAGTCAATAAAGCAGCAAGTCAATGGCATATTGTAAGGGTTGGGAGAAAGGTTAAATGTGACAAGGGCAAGAGTGATCACCACAAAAGCTAAAGCCACAAACCAGCCACCATGTTTTAAACTCACAAGTTTTCTTTGATGAAACAGGTAACATATTACATTCAAAGTAAGGACTTCAAAGCGTAAATATCAAGGGTTGCAATGCGTCACATTTACAAATGCAGGAAGCAATGTTGCTGCACAGGTTTAATAGTCATATCATGGTAAAATTCACCATTCTATATTCCTTGGAGACACACTTTCTTGTCTAGGGATTTCAGTTTTCATTTGTTAGGTGATACACTTCTTAAATTGAACCTTTACTCCTAGAAGACGTACCTTTTAGTCGAGTCATTCTCTTTGATTCCTATAAGACGTACCTTTTAGCCGAGTCATTCCCCTTAACCCCTAGAAGACATATCATTTAGTCGAGTCATTCCCTTTGATTCCTATAAGACGTACCTTTTAGTCAAGTCATTCCCCTTGACCCCTAGAAGACGTACCT
>NW_025824493.1:0-2457 GCF_002878395.1 Capsicum annuum | reverse complement strand
AATAAAAATACAATGTATTGATGTATTTATCACTTAAAAACAGCTAACAACAAACTTTGTTAACAACAACAAGATAAAGAACAACAACAATGGAACAAGAACAACAAGGTACAGATTTAAATTATAAGAACACAAACAAATGATTACAGCATACACAAAATGGATTGATAGTTACACCTCGATCTGTATAATCTTAAGAATCCAAGAATATGGTAATCTAGGACCGTTAACACTACACACAATGATTAACCTAACTCCTACGTTGATACAAGAGGAACTTTACCTCCTCTTAACACCAACGTCTTAAGCCAACATTGCAAGACAAAAGATATCCACACATGTTGCCCTCATTTCGGTGTGGAGTCTATTTCAAGCCCGCAAATAAAGGTGTTTCATGTTCCAAGTCTTTCATAAATGAACAACTAATGAGAAAAAGACCTAAACTATTCTATTTATATTCTATTAAAAGACAAGGTAAAATTGCAACAACGCCGTCAAAATATAGGGTGGCCATAGAGTGCATTTGACCCAATGAAGTGACAAAAATACCACTAATAAAGATCACCAAATCATGACCCATTAAGTATTTTCAAAATCGTGATTCCTTAATACATCGATGCTCCAGGCAATATTCCACAAATGGCCTTACTTGTGCTCAAAACGGGTCTTCTTTGCATATTCTTGTGCCCTCGGGGTGACCAAGTCTTGAGCCTTTAAATGTATCATCCTTCCCTTCTTGAAAAAGATTCGACCTCGAATCCAAACCTTGTAAGAACAAAGAGATGAAAAACAAGCACCACATCCGCATGACATGAGGGTTAGAGTTAGTACAGTAAACAACAACAACATGCCAAGGAGATACACACTTGAGATATAACCACATGTTCTTTGTTATAATCATGAGGGACTTAGAAACAAAATACAAAGGAGTTGGCGAAAGGAATCACCATTAAGGGGTGGTGTCCTAATTAAAAGTAAAGTCCACCTAACACATATAACAATATCACTCAAACAAATGGACCGACCAAAAAATATCCATCCTTCATACCCAAAGAAGTTATCGGGATCAAATGGGAGACGTAACCAAGGGCTTAGGTCTCGGCCACTCTCACTTTCCCCTAGGGTGTCATCCTCGAAATTAAGCAAGCCCTTTTTATCACTATTGAAAATATCATGAACTACAAGAGGGTTGAAAAAGGTGTTTCATAAGTCAACTCCAAATAAAGGGTTCCCATGCATGCACTTACTACTAGTTTCAAAATTTCTATTAGGAATATCCCCCAACATAAGAAACACAAAAAGACAAAGTAGATGGCATTTCTAAGCACATATCACCTTCTCTTTCACAAGAGTTGTCCTCACATACGTAAAACCATCATGGGAAGCCAAAGGACCACAATCAAAATCATCTTCACAAAGACAATCACAGCTTGGTTTTTCTAAATATTCAAGCAAATCAAGGTCATCTATGCCCGGTTGATCATTTTGCTCACCCTCACTAGTTGTGAGCAATTCACATAGACTCACCTTGTATTTTACAAGGGTCAACTAGTGTGTGAATACTCTCGTCACTTAGTAATAGAACCTTAATCAAGTTATAAGTTCTAGCACTAGACGGACACAAATCATTCTGACGAGGATAATCAATTTCGTCATCTAAAGGATCAACTAATGATTGTGTACCTACAATAAGAGTTTGGTCCTCGTGTGACCTAACAATATCAAGAATATCATAAAATGAAGACTCATGCACTCCTACACTAGGTAAAACCGCAACTACGATCATATAAGTGTAGGGGATAACATTTTTACCTCGCAACTCACATGAACTACGATCTACATCTTGACGTACGTCCAGGTAGCCCACTTGCTCCCTTGGAACTCCCATATGATCCAACCTTTCATTTATCACTTCCTATTGATGGTAATGGCTACAAGTTTAGCCAAAATAGCACTTGCAGTCGCGGGTTCCATCGTAATTGTACCTAAAAAAAAAAAGAACAAGTCTACAAAATAAAACACAAGTTAGTTCGAAACAACCTCACCACACTCTCACTCACTTGATCATTTCACACTTGGATTCACAAGTGTTGCAAGTCGTCTTATAGTTCGTGATGAGTCGAGGGGTGTGTCTACTCTTTGGTAGTAATGGATTCTTCATTTGAAAACTTAAGGAAATAATTTTTGAACTTGAACCCAGAAATTCTACGATTCAAAAATAAGAAAATCACAAAATAACACTGAAACGAACAAAACTAACCAACAAGCTAGTAGGAGATTACTAGGTCGTCAATTAGTGTTCAAACCAACAAACGAAACTAAGAAACAATAAAATGATACTAAGAAATCTAAAAGTTGAACTCAAAATGTTGCGTGAACAGTAATTTAGTGAAGTGGAAGTCCACTATTCGCCTCGGTTTTGTCAAAATTTTACTCTCCAATTTCATGTCTTGACCA
>NW_025824492.1:0-3323 GCF_002878395.1 Capsicum annuum | reverse complement strand
TCCATGAAACATTCATATTCTTCTAAGGATGGGGCCCACACTAGGCTCTGCAAAATGCAAAATCCCATCTGTTATATATGGCGGGTGTATACACAATACGGTTACGCATTGCAGACGCACAGGCACTAAACACACGCTATTTACCTTTTTCACTTTGCATGTGATCATTCTCTCTCTCTCCACCTATATATACAAAACTTTCTCACTTCAAAATTCTCTGCAATTTCACTACTGAAATCTCCTTTTTCACGACGGCAAAATGTTCTACTCTCATCAGCTTCTTGCTCGTAAAGCTCCACTCGGCCAAATATGGTGAAAATTATGAATTTCTACTTGTTATTCCATTTTTTCATTTTTGTAATCGTTAAATTCTTATTGTTAAGCTACAAATTTTTGAGTTTGTGCATTTTTACTTCATATATTCTAAGTTCCTGTTCTAGATCTTCGTTTCCGTCTTTGCTCGCTGTCTAATGATATTCACTGTTCTTTGAAGCTCCTTTATACGATTTTTTTTTTTTAATTTGAAGTTCCAGTTGATTTTATGTTGAGTTATCATAGTTCAAATTGGATCTATTCGTGTTTGAAAAACGTTTAGAATCAATTTGTCTATGAATGTATTATCCAGCTTGTTGCTCGTAAAGCTCCGCTTCAAATATGGTGAAATTTTTTAACTACAGCTTCTATTTCACTACAGTTTCAGCGTTTTTACTTCCATATATTGCAATTCCTGCGCTAGGTCTTCGTTCACTTTTTTTTATCTAATGATATTCAGTGCTCTCTAAAGCTCCTTCATCCAATTTTTTGCAATTTGAAGTTCCGGCTTAGTTATATGTAAGTTTCATATTTCAAATTTGATCTGTTTCTGTTCGAAAAATGCTTAGAATCGGATTGTTTATGAATTCATTGATCCAGCTTCTAGCTAGAAAAGCTCCGTTTGGCCAACTATGGTGAGATTTATTAACTACAACTACTATTTTGAGTTTTCTTGGTTTCTAAATTCGTTTTGATGCATATAGATAAGCTACAGGTTTCGAATTTCTGCGTTTTTTACTTTCACATATCGCACTTTCTGTAGTGGATCTTCTTTTCCGTTTCTGCTTCTCTATCTAATGAGCTTCAGTATTATCTGAAGCTCCTTCACTTTTATTTTGTAATCCGAAGGTCCTTTATCTCTGAAGCTTCAGCATTCAGTAGACACAGTTTAAATTGTATCCGTTTCTGATCTAAAAATGCTTCAATTCAAATTGTTTATGGTGAAAATTTTTAACTACAATTTTGATTTTTCTTTCCTCAATTCGTTTTAATACATATAAATAGGCTACATGCTTTGAGCTTTTGCTTTCATATATCATAATTTCTGCTGTGGATCTTATTTTCCTCTTTTGCTCTCTGTATCGACTGATTTTTAGTATTTTCTTGTGCTCCTCCATCCGTAAGTTTGTAATCCGAAAAACACTTCAAGTTATGTGTTACGAGTCACAGTTCAAGTAGGATCTGTTTCTGTTCTAGAAATGCTTGATTAAAATAGTTTATGAATGTAATGATCCAGCTTCTTGCATGTAAAGCTGTGCCCCAAATATGGCGAAAATTTCAACTGCAACTTCTATATTCGTTCAACGCATAAAGATAAGCTGCATATTTGAGTTTCTACGTTTTTTATTTGCATATATTGTAATTCATGTAGCGGATCATCTATTCCTCTTTGGCTTTCTGTTTCTAGTGTTCAGTATTCGTTTAAGCTCCTTCATAGTATTTTTTGTATTTGTTAAGTTTTCGCAGTTCAATTTGGCTACGAAGAATGCTTAAATTGAAATTGATGATCTTTGTGTTTGCTGTTGAAGGATGGCGGCCACTCTGCACTCGAAACTCAATAGGAAAAAGCTTAGTAAACTCAATATAATTAACATCTGGTGAGGCGTTTTCTTCCATTACTACATGGAACTGCACTTCATTCCTTGTTGACTTTAGTAATCAAATTCTGCAATTTCTTTTGTCACAGTGAACAAATATTAAATCCATCGGTCCCAATGGCTCTGAGGCTCTCTGGAATTCTCATGGGTATGCTTCGAAAACAAATGGCTGTTCTGTTCGCAATTGTGTTGCTGCTTCTGTTTAGATATCTAATAGTTAGTTCTATCTCAGGTGGAGTAGTCATTGTTTATGAACGCAAAGTGAAACTCCTCTACGGTATGAATTGCCATGACTTTTTCATCGTTTATATTTGAATTTCACGATAACTTCCTCGAATTTTACTCCAAATTCCCCTTGTTTCTTCAACTGTTTTAGTCTTTGTTGTTTTCTTTAATGCAGAGGATGTGACTCGTCTCATGGTAGTAGCATCGATCTTCGACCCATATCAGCTTATCTCTTTCTTTTCTTTGTTTTCGTTAAATTCAGCACTTCTTTGTCCTTTAATTGGTATTTTCAGGTTCAAATCAATGAAGCTTGGAAGGTGAAAGCAACTGTTGATCCTACGTTGCTTCCCAAGGGTAAATCTCAAGCCAAGTGAGTAACTCATCTCCACTTTGACGTCACAGTAATTTGCCGAGAAGCAGAGATTATGATGGCCAAGTTTTGTAACTGTCCAATAGTTTCAGTTATGTCGATAGTGCTTCAGTAGATTTAACAACTAAAGTATGAAATGCCACCAATTAGTTGAATTATTAACTTGATTTATTATGGTTTGTTTCACCCCATGTTTGGGTCAGTTTCATCAATGGATTATTTAAGGCCAGCTTATGCTGCAAGTCCTTTATACCTGGGGACTTTGGTAATTAAAGAGAGTGTATTTTAGTGATGAACTGGTAGTAAAAGTTGAACTTCTGATTCCTTTTGTTGTTATTCCTAAGTTGATACTTAAGCTTATCATTCCTCTTTTTAATCCCTGCAGACATGCATCTGTTACTCTGCCAGAGAATCAGGAGGAAGAGCTCCCTGAGATTGAACAGACGCTACGAAATCCAGACACTGCCACAATGATGGATTTCGAACAAACCTCCTATTTTGCAATGGTACATTATGGAAAGCACTGCCACCTCCTCAATCCACGAAATAACTTCAAAGTAGACAATAAAACGAAGATCAAAAAAACCTACAGAAAAATGCAGAATACATCTTTTTGTTGGAAGTTGGAACTGATCTAATTAGACTATTGAGCTTGCTTTAGATTATCGAATTAAGTCGTATTTCATTGTTCAGAAAGATTGCAAGCTGAATCAATAGAAAGTTAACAATGATAAGGTGGTTTGATTTCCTATCTCTTTCTTTTGGTTACTCTTATGTGTTTTGCAATTTGTTCTTTGTTATTTCAACTCTTGGGTTGT
>NW_025824491.1:0-1070 GCF_002878395.1 Capsicum annuum | reverse complement strand
TTGTTGAATGAATGGAAGGTCTTTGCATGATTTTTGACTTATGATTTAAGATATGACTCTTCTTACACTATATGCATGATCAAATGACCTGAACATTGTTTTAGAATGAAATAATCATATATGGCTCAGAATAACGACTTGCAAGTCTTGGTATAATGATACCAATTCAGATAATGCCATAATAGACACAGACTAATACAGAAAGCAGAATTTATCAGACTTTCATGTTTTAGAATTTCAGAATGATGCATGTTTAGAAAAGGTTAAAATAGAGAATAAAGAGATGTTAGGTGGTTCCCTGAAGAGGGCACGAATTCAGATAACTCATTGCCCAAAATCGTGATTTGCCGATCCGGGTATATTATATTACGCTGGCCTAGTGCCGTGTAGCGTATCAGAATCAGAGACTCCAACCCTTGCGGCACACTTGGGTTGGAGGCTTCCCCGCCGAGTCAGTGGCAGATTCCATATAGCCCGTGAAATATCAGAATTGTAGGGGAGTGTCACCTAACTTAGAAGTAATACAAAGATCAGAATTTACATTGACAGAAAGGTTTTATGTTTTTAGAAATGCCCATGTGTTTTGAAAATTATATCTTTCATGATATTTATGATTAGCTCTCATCTATTTTAGTTATATAAAAGCTTTATTTTGGATTGCTCTGCGTACCAGTACATCTGTATTGACCCCCTCCCTCCTAGGTTCTGAGGCGCAGTCTAGGCGTCCAACTATTCAGTAGAGTATTTCAGAGAGAAGTGACTCATGCAGTAGTGAGCCTTCTTTGTTCTAGAAGGCTCGTTTATTTCGGATTATATTACTACTATGGTTTTGGTCTACTGGGGGCCTTGTCCCAGTTTTCATAACAGATTTGAGATGTATTAGAGATTTCGCAGACTGAGTCAGATCTTATTCAGATGTTTTGAATTGTAACTTTCTTTCTTATGTCTTGAAATTTAGAGTATGACCATGTTTCCGTATTCGATTATAATTCTGCATTTTCTTTTATTATATGGATGTTGTGTATGATTACCAGATAGAGAAGGGCGTTCCCGGCCTTCATGGTTTGGGA
>NW_025824490.1:0-4084 GCF_002878395.1 Capsicum annuum | reverse complement strand
ATTTTCCTGGAGGGTCCTGAACATATGGTAAATTTCCATTTTGAAGGAGGGTCCTGAACAGAAAGTAAAAATCCATTTTTCAGGAGGGTCCTAAACATAAAGTAAAGTCCCATTTTTCAGAAGGGTCCTATACATAAAGTAAAGTCCCATTTTTCAGAAGGGTCCTGAAATAAAGTAAATTCCCATTTTTAGGAGGATTCTGAACATAAAGTAAATTTCCATTTTACAGGCGGGTCCTGAACATAAAGTGAATTTCTATTTTTCAGGAGAGTTGAGAACATAATATAAATTCCTATTTTTCAGGAGGGTCCTAAACAGAAAGTAAATTCCCTTTTTTCAAGAGGGTCCTGAATAAAAAGTGAAGTCCCATTTTTTAGGAGAGTCATTAACAGAAAGAAAAGTCTCATTTTCAAAGAGGGTCCTTAGCAGAAAATAAAGTGCCATTTTCAAGAGGGTCCTGAACAGAAAGTAATGTCCAATTTTTCAGGTAGGCCCTGAGTAGAAAGTAAATTCCCATTTTTCAAGAGGGTCCTGAACAGAAAGTAAAATCCCATTTTTTAGGAGGGTCCTGAGTAGAAAGTAAAATCCCATTTTTCAGGAGGGCCCTAAACAGAAAGTAAAATCCCATTTTGTAGGAGTGCCGTGAACAAAAAGTATATTCCCATTTTCCAGGTGGGTCCAGAACAGAATGAAAATTCTCATTTTTCAAGATAGTCCTAAACATAAAGTAAAATCCCATTTTTCAGGAGGGTCCTGAACATAAAGTAAAGTCTCATTTTTCAGGAGGGTCCTAAACATAAAGTAAATTCCTATTTTTAAGGAGGGTCCTAATCATTAAGTAATTTCCCATTTTCCTCGAGGGTCCTGTACATATGATAAATTTCCATTTTGCTGGAGGGTCCTGAACAGAAAGTAAAAATCTATTTTTCAGGAGGGTCCTAAACATAAAGTAAAATCCCATTTTTCAGGAGGGTCCTGAACATAAAGTAAAGTCCTATTTTTCAGAAGGGTCCTGAACATAAAGTGAATTCCCAATTTTTAGGAGGATTCTAAAAATGAAGTAAATTTCCATTTTACAGGCGGGTCCTGAACATAAAGTGAATTTCTATTTTTCAGGAGAGTCCTGAACAAAAAGTAAATTCTCATTTTCCCGGAGAGTTCAGAACATAATATAAATTCCTATTTTTCAAGAGGGTCCTAAACAGAAAGTAAATTCCCATTTTCCAGGAGGGTCTTGAACCAAAAGTGAAGTCCCATTTTTCAGGAGAGTCATTAATAGAAAGTCTCATTTTCAAAGAGGGTCCTGAGCAGAAAATAAAGTCCCAATTTCAGGAGGGTCCTGAACAGAAAGTAATGTCCAATTTTTCTGGTAGGTCCTGAGTACAAAGTAAATTCCCATTTTTCAAGAGGGTCGTGAACAGAAAGTAAAATCCCATTTTTCAGAAAGCTCCTGAGCAGAAAGTTAAATCCAATTTTTCAGAAGGGCCCTGAACAGAAAGTAAAATCCCATTTTGTAAGAGTGCCCTGAACAAAAAGTAAATTCTCATTTTCCAGGTGAGTCCAGAACAGAATGTAAATTCTCATTTTTCAGGATAGTCCTAGACATTAAGTAAAGTCCCATTTTTCAGGAGGGTCCTGAACAGAAAGTAAAATCCCATTTTTTTAGGGGGGTTCGTAACATAAGGTAAAGTCCCATTTTTCTGGAGGGTCCTGAACATAAAGTAAATTTTCATTTTTCAGGAGGGTCCTGAACATAAAGTAAAATGTCATTTTTTAGGAGGGTCCTGAACAGAAAGTAAAATCCCATTTTTCAGGAAGGTCCTTAACAGTAAGTAAAATCCCATTCTTCAGAAGGGTCCAAAACAAAAACTAAAATCCCGTTGGTCAGGAAGGTCCTGAACAAAAATGTAAAATCCCATTTTTTAAGAAAGTTCTAAATAGAAAGGGAATTTCCATTTTTTAGGAGGGTCTTGATCAAAAGTAAAGTCGCATTTTTTAGGAGGGTCCTGGACAAAAAGTTAAATCCCATTTTCCAGGAGAGTCCTTAACATGAAGTAAATTCCGATTTTCCAAGAGTGTCCTAAATTGAAAGTAAAAATCTCATTTTTCAGGAAGGTCCTGAATATAATGTAAAATCCCATTTTTTCAAGAGGGTGCTGAACACAAAGTGAAATCCTATTTTTCAAGAGAGTCCTGAGCAGAAAGTAAATTCTCTTTTTTCAGGAGGGTCCTAAACAAAAGTAAAGTTTAATTTGTCAGGAGAGTCCTGAACAGAAAGTAAAATTCTATTTCCTGGAGGGTCTTGAACAGAAAGTAAAATCTCATTTTCTGGAGGGTCCGAAACATAAAGTTAATTCTGATTTTATAGGTAGGTCCTGAACAGAAAATAAAAATCCAATTTTTTAGGAGGGTCGTGAACATAATGTAAAATCCTATTTTCTAGGAGGGTCCTGAAAATGAAAGTAAAGACCCATTTTTCAGCAGGGTTCTGAACAAAAAGTAAATTCTCTTTTTTTCAGGAGGGTCCTAAACAAAAGTAAAATCCCATTTTTCAGGAGGGTCCTAAATAGAAACTAAAGTCCCATTTTCCAAGAGGGTCCTAAACAGAAATTAAAGTCCCATTTTCCAGTAGGGTCCTGAGAACAAAATAAAGTCCCATTTTTCAGGAGGGTCCTGAACAGAAAGTAAAGTCCCATTTTCTAAGAAGGTTCGGAGCAGAAAGTAAAGTCTCATTATATAAGATGGTCTAGAAAAGAAAGTTAAATCTCATTTTTCAGGAGGGTTTTAAGCAAAAGGTAAAATGCTATTTTTCAAGAGGGCCTGAACAGAATGTAAAATCCCATTTTTCAGGAGGACACTGAACAGAAAGTAAAATCCCATTTTAAAGAAAGGTCCTAAACATAAATTAATTTTCCATTTTTTAGGAGGGTCATGAAGAAAAAGTAAAGCCCCATTTTTCAGGAGTGTCCTGACTAAAAGTAAAATTCCATTGTTCAGGAAGGACCTGAACAGAAATTAAAGTCTCATTTTTCAGGAGGGTCCTGAACATGAAGTAAACTCCCATTTTCCTGGAGGGTCCTAAATTGAAAGTAAAAATCTCATTTTTTAGAAAGTCTGAATATAAAGTAAAATTCCATTTTTTCTAGAGGGTACTGAACATAAAGTGAAATCCCAATTTTTAAGAGAGTCCCGAGCAGAAAGTAAATTCTCATTTTTCAGGAGGGTCCTAAACAAAACTAAAGTTCAATTTTTCAGAAGAGTCCTGAACAGAAAGTAAAATCCTATTTCCTGGAGGGTCTTGAACAGAAAGTAAAATCTCATTTCCTGGAGGGTCCGAAACATAAAGTTAATTCTGATTTTATAGGTGGGTGCTGAACAGAAAATAAAAATCCAATTTGTTAGGAGCGTCGTGAACATAATGTAAAATCCTATTTTCTAGGAGGATCCTGAAAATGAAAGTAAAGACCCATTTTTCAGCAGGGTTCTGAACAAAAAGTAAATTCCTATTTTTCAGGAGGGTCCTAAACAAAAGTAAAATCCCATTTTTCAGGAGGGTCCTGAATAGAAACTAAAGTCCCATTTTCCAAGAGGGCCCTAAACAGAAATTAAAGTCCCATTTTTCAGTAGGGTCCTGAGCAGAAAATAAAGTCCCATTTTTTCGGAGGGTCCTGAATAGAAAGTAAAGTCCCATTTTCTAAGAAGGTTCGGAGCAGAGAGTAAAGTCTCATTATATAAGATGATCTAGAAAAGAAAGTTAAATCTCATTTTTCAGGAGGGTTCTAAGCAAAAGGTAAAATGCTATTTTTCAAGAGGGCCTGAACAGAATGTAAAATCTCATTTTTTAGGAGGACACTGAACAGAAAGTAAAATCCCATTTTAAAGAAAGGTCCTAAACATAAATTAATTTTCCATTTTTTAGGAGGGTCATGAAGAAAAAGTAAAGCCTCATTTTTCAGGAGGGTCCTGACCAAAAGTAAAATCCCATTATCCAGGAGGGACCTGAACAAAAATTAAAGTCCCATTTTTCAGGAGGGTCATGAACATGAAGTAAACTCCCATTTTCCTGGAGGGTCCTGAACATATG
>NW_025824489.1:0-1316 GCF_002878395.1 Capsicum annuum | reverse complement strand
TACAAATTATGCTTTATCAGTGAGTACATGACATCATCATTTTTTTTTAATTTACATTATATACATCAAAATGTGAACAATTTGTAAACTTAAGTTACATGTACATCATTGATAATGTAAGAGCGTAGTATAGTTTAACATGCGCAACAAACCTACCAGACATTAAATACTAGTAGGCTTAACATGCATGTAATTCTATAGCGTAAAAAAAATAAAAATAAAAACAAGCTTTTATAAAATTAGTTAGCAAAGCAGGATAATCGAAAAGCGCCAAAGAAGAAATCTAACAATGTCAACCCAATAAGAATAAGTTGAACTCCACATCTGCGTATAAATATTAAGCATTTGGTAACATAATCGTATAACTTATAATAAAAATAAAGAAAAAAATCACACAATCAATCAACCACACATACTAAATAATGCATGAAATTATTTAAACAACTTTATTTTTGCTTTGATTCATAACAAACTTTTACATGAATAATGTAGGATCGGATAAAAATCGAGAAGCTCTAACGTTGACGCCGAGAACTCGAACAGAAACCTCGAACTCAACTTATCACTCTTTTCCTTTCTTATTTTTTGTTTTTTTCTCACTGTATTTTGCTCTCTTTCCCTTTTCTTCTTTATCTATTTTCTTTTCTTCTTCTTTTTTTTCACTTCCTTTTCCCTCACGGTTTTCTTTGTTTTCTTCTTTTTTTAGTGTCCATTCTCTCTTTTGTTTTTCTTTGTTTCTCAACTCTCATTTTTCTAGTGTTGTTGTCTTTTTTTAATCTTCTCTCTATTTTTCAAATTCTTCTCCCTTTGTTTATGTGTTATATAGTGCATGTGTATGCATGTGTATGTGAGGGAGTTAGTGTGATTGGATTTTGGAGAATAATGGGGGAGGTTGAGGACAGTGGGGGTGTGCAGATGGGGTGGGGAAGTTGGGGTAGTTTTATTAGGATAAAATTTCTTTTATTTTTATATTCTTTATTTTTTATTTATGTATCTTTCACAGAACAAAATAAATAATAATGAAAAACTATTACTAATTAATTTTAATACTTAAAAAAATATAACAAAAGTCTATAACTAGCCCAAAAATAAATATAATTTAAAGAATACTAAAATTATTAGCTTATTTATTAAAATCGAAATTAAAAAAATAAAATATAGATTTTTTTAAAAAAAAATCTTATTATTTAAAAATAAATAAATAAACATATCCTAAAATTTAACTTTATATTTTGAACTCTTTTCTACATTTTTTTTAATGAAACCTACAAAAATGAAATAAGAGCTAAAATAAATATTAGACAAAATATAAATTC
>NW_025824488.1:0-1638 GCF_002878395.1 Capsicum annuum | reverse complement strand
TTTCACTATTCCTTGCACAGTTGGATCTTTAGATTTTGCCAAGGCTTAATGTGATTTGGGGGCTAGCATTAATTTGATGCCACTAGCCATTTATAGGCAGTTGGGGTTGGGGGATCCAACACCAACCAACATGCGGCTTGTAATGGCAGATAGGTCGATAAAACGACCTGTTGGTATCTTATATGATGTATTAGTAAAGGTTTCTACCTTCATTTTTCCTACAGATTTTGTTATTTTGGATTACGAGGTGGATTTTGAGGTGCCCATAATCTTGAGTTGACCTTTCCTCGCAACAGAAAGTGTGCTTATTGATTTGCGAGCAAATGAGCTTTTATTTTGGATGAATAAAGAAGTGGTACGTTTTGATGTATGCAAATCAATGAAGCAGCCCAAGGATATGAATGTGTTCTCTATAGTTGATGTTTATTATAAGGATGAGAAAGAACTATCTTTAGAGAAGCAGCTTACTATTGAGCCATTGGCTGCCGTGTTTTTGAAGTTTGATCGTGAGGATGTTAAAGAGTACGAAGAAACTATCTGTGCTTTGACAGGAATGGGGTCGTATTCTTATGCCCCCAAGAAGCTGGACCTTGACCTTAAGAATCGACCTTCACCGCCGGCAAAGCCATCCATTGAAGAGCCACCAGTGCTGGAATTAAAAGAGCTACCCAGTCATCTAAGGTATGTGTTCTTAGGTAGTGGAAATACACTGCCAGTTATTATTACTGTTGATTTAGGTAAACAACAGGTAGAGGCTCTCATCTCTGTTCTGAAGAGGTATAAGAGAGCTATTGGTTCGATTATTGCTGATATAATTAGTATCCCTCCTGGAATATGTATGCACAAGATTCATCTAGAGAAAGATTGAGTACCCACTATTGAGCATCAGCTTTGTTTAAATCCACCTAAGAGGTGGTGAAGAAAGAAATCATAAAGTGGTTAGATGCAGGGGTGGTGTATCCAATCTCAGACAGTAAATGGGTGAGTCCTGTACAATGTGTCCCCAAAAAAGGGGGCATGACAGTAGTAGCAAACGAGAAGAATGAGCTAATTCCACTCAGGCCTATCACAGGGTGAAGGGTGTGTATGGATTACCGAAAGCTAAACTCGTGGACGTTAAAGGACCACTTCCCAATGCCATTCATGGATCAAATGCTTGATCGATTGGCAGGGAAAGGATGGTTCTGTTTATTGGATGGTTATTCCAGATATAATCAAACTTGCATTGCTCCTGAATATCAGGAGAAGACCACTTTTACATGCCCATATGGTACTTTTGCATTCAAACAAATTCTATTTGGGCTATGTAATACACCTACCACTTTTCAGCGGTGTATGTTGTCCATTTTCTCTGATATGGTTGAAGATAACTTAGAGGTGTTTATGGATGACTTTTCGGTTGTAGGTGAGTCATTTGAGTCATGCTTGGCAAATTTGAGTATGGCTTTGCAGCGATGTGTGGAATTCAATCTAGTACTAAATTGGGAGAAGTGTTATTTTATGGTTAAGGAGGGCATTGTTCTCGGGCATAAAGTCTCTGAAAAGGGAATTGAAGTTGATCGAGCCAAGATTAAAGTTATCGAGAGACTACCACCTCCAATTTCTGTGAAGGGGGTTCGTAGTTTTCTCGGTCATGCT
>NW_025824487.1:0-1454 GCF_002878395.1 Capsicum annuum | reverse complement strand
TGAACCAAGTTTAGTTGGTAAAGTCTAAGTGGCTTGCTCATCCAGGACAACTCATATGCATTGAAATGACGCTCAAGTTCTGCATACTCATACAGGGTTGTTGTAATGATCTGGTGCTCCTAAAAAATTATCCTTTTGATAGGAAACCTATCCGTTACTGCCATCCATTTGTAGAAAATGTCACGGGTACCTGCTATTTTTCATCTTATGGCTTCCCTTAGTTGTTGATCCTTGTATAGAATCATATTTGGATTCTCTTGTTCGGTTACCTCTTCTTGAATGAGGTTAGAAGTTTCAACTGCCACCTTGAGTGGAATTGATATAGAGGTACTGCTGCTGCTACTTTTCACTACCTTATCAGACGAGAAGGATGAAGAAACTACCCATTGACTTTGCCGAGTGTTATGGGCTGGTACATCAGACTAGGCAACTTGTCCTCTACCCCAGCCTCTATTTTGTGGTAATTTTGGATCCATGGTACCTACAGATGCAAAATTTATCAAAATACAATTTTAAATCAGAGAAAAGAAATTTTAATGATTAGAGACGGTTAAAGGCGACGGTCCGTCGACCCCAACCGCCGGGGTCGTTCCAGTAGCTCTTTTGCTGTAAAATGTGTAATGATCCAATGCAATGGTCCATCGAGTATGTGATGGTCCACCATGTATACCATCAACTGTAACTGGCAAATCCAACTCACATTGTGGCATTTTGTCAAACACCTTGCGTGCATCTCATGTAAGGGTGAATTTTACAATATTTTGATCAATAATACCTCACCCTAACTTGCCATTCTTAGTCCATGGGTTACTCAGACTTCCCCTAGGATAGTACATGCAATACTTCAACTAACATCAATAACATACCAATAAAATTTGCAAAAGAAATAACTTTGAGGCACCGGGTTGTTTTCACCTATTTGATTTCTCATCATGGTAAAGAAAAGGATAGGAGAATTCATACCTAATTGCTGTAGTATTGAATCACTAATTGGTGTTGAACAATACACTTTGAACAGTTAGATAAAGATTTTATTTAGTGAAGTGAGCCAGTGACTTGTGATGAGAAAATGAAAAAGGAGGGAGTAGCATTTAAATAAAAAGGAAAAAAGGGGAGTTAAGAAGTTAGAAGGAAGAATAAAATGCACAGGTGCATTGAACAGGCGGGAGTTACTTAATTCTTTAAATTATGAATTTCAAACAATTCAGATCAGATAAGAATAAAAAGTTTGGCTATTTAAACTTATCTGACTCGACCCACATAACTAGGGTTAAGTGCGATGGTGAAATTGATGGTCCATCGAGTATGCGATAGTCCGTTGGACATCCCATCATGACTATCCAGTGAACTAACCTTTGAATCAATCTACGATGGTTCAAAAAAGGGTTCATCAAGCATGTGATGGTTAATCAGATAATTCCGTCGCTACTTTTCCAAATTCTTGGTTTCTGGAC
>NW_025824486.1:0-1036 GCF_002878395.1 Capsicum annuum | reverse complement strand
AAACTCTTGCATTACACCACCGGGCCTTTGGTGCTCTACCTTAACCTGTTGACAAGTAGAACACTTTGCAATCCTGCTATGTCTTTCTTCATACTATTCCACCAATAGATTTCCTGCAAATCGCGGTACATCTTGGTAGCACCGGGATGAATAGAATATTGTGCGCCATGTGCTTCAGCCATAATTCTCTGCCTTACATCATCAACATTGGGAACACACAATCTAACTTGGAATCTCAACACACCATCTCCACATTAGGAGAAAACCTCTACCTTTTGGTCCTTAACTGACTCCTTCAGTCTGACCAAACTAGGATCCTTGTCTTGCTTCTCCTTTACCTCCAAAACCAAAGAGGACTTGGAACTACTCTGAACTAACATACTCCCTTCAGCGGAATCAAGCAATCTAACACCCAATCTAGCCAAATAATGCACATCATGAGCTAATTCTTTCTTATTACTATCTACATAAGCTACACTACCCATAGACAACCTGCTAAGAGTATTTGCCATAATATTAGTCTTGCTCGGGTAATACAACTCACTCATATCGTACTCTTTTAGCAGATCTAATCATCTTCTTTGTCTAAGATTCAAATCCCTCTGAGTAAACACATACTACAGGATTTTGTGATCAGCAAACACATCAACATGAAAACCATACAAATAATGTCTCCATATTTTCAAAGAAAAAACTACAACTGCTAATTCAAGATCATGGGTTGGGTAATTCTTCTCATTATGCTTCAACTTTCTAGCGGCATAAGCTATAAATTTATCCCTCTGCATCAACACACAACCCAAACCAACTCTAGAAGAATCACAATACACCACAAAACCATCAGTACCATCGGGTAAAGCTAACACTCAGCCTGAAGTAAGTTGAGTCTTCAACTCCTGAAAACTCTTCTCACAGTCATTTATCCATTGGAACTTAACTTTCTTTTGGGTCAACTGGGTCATGGGAGACGCAATGTAAGAGAAGCCCTTAACAAAATGATGGTAGTAACCAACTAGACCTAAGAAAGTCCTAATGT
>NW_025824485.1:0-1462 GCF_002878395.1 Capsicum annuum | reverse complement strand
TGGCCCAAATGAATAAATAAAGAAATAAATGAATAAAATCGATAAGTAAATAAATAAACTAAAAAATGAGACTTTTGAGTCTCTTCGCCACTTTAAAAATGGGGCTTTAATCCATCTTCTCTCTTCTTTCGACTTCTCATATCCGTACGCCATGCAATTCATTTTAGGCTTTTTTTCAGGGCTTGACTTGATAGGAATGGAGGGCCTGAATGGCCCATTAAGAGATGCAATGGGAAAGAATCCATTTGGACTCCAAAACGAATTCACATGCAAGGAAAAATATAAAGGAAATCAAAACGCATCCAGAATACCAAACGCCACACAAGTAAGTAGTATGATGGATCAATCGATGAAAAGGAACCCATGATGGTTCAAAATATAGAATTTCAAGAGAAATGAATCAACTTCACACATGCATTGTGATGGAAAATAGCAATCAGACCAATTTGATGATCTTAGGAGTTAATCATTATTATTATTATATTTTTTTTTCTTTTGGTGATTATTGTTCTCTAGCCCTTTTAGGTATAGATGGCTATTACTAAAACTCAAGATATCAACAAAGAGTTGGGAAGAATCAGGAAGCAACTAAAATAGAATTTCTCCCAAATTTACTAGACCTATCTTTGAGAGAAGAAATAACAACATGTCCCCGTAGAGTAAGCACATTATTAGGCATGTCACCACGCATACAACACGCAAACAACTTTTATCCTATCAAAAAATTTTTAGCAAACAATAATATGAAAAAGAAAGGATGGCTTTAAATAAAACGTGGAAACTATTCGATATTCAAACGGATCAAAACACTTAACCTTAGGTACTGAAGTAAATGGGAAAGAGGGGAGAAACAATGCGACTAAAAACATTTTTTTTTCCCAACATCAATAAGATGATGCAAGAAGAGATGCATTTAATAGACAAACGAACAGGATCCTAAAAGTTTCATAAAGGAGATATACAAGCTCATACGAGTTAGTAATGACGCAAGAAAAGCTAATTTTTTTTTTTTTTGAAACAATTTTCAATGAATAACTACAAGTGTATGTGTTAAACTCATATCAAAGCAGGTTAAATGAGAGAATATAATATAAATAGAATAGACATCTTTTTATTTAACCTTTATAAATAATGGTCTCAAAGGAGGCTCCTAATAGCAACTCCCAAAGAGAATGCAAAACCCTTTGACCCTATCATCCTTTTTAACAGAAAAGAAACACTGCACTTTTACTCAATCGTTTACAGGAATAAAGTGACTCAATAACCCTTCTTTTTTTTAGAATAGAATATTAGCAACAATCCTTAGGCTAGAAGGTCATCATTTAAACAATACGGCATTCATGAAAGTCGAATTCGAAGAAAATTTTCATCAAAAACATTGTATGAACAAAAGCAAATGCTCCCAGATGAATTATAACGAAATCAGAAACTCTAAAAATCAATGTGTCCTAAATGCAGAAAC
>NW_025824484.1:0-1719 GCF_002878395.1 Capsicum annuum | reverse complement strand
AGATACTTTCATTGAGAGTCATTTAGGAGGTTGGTCTAGACGACGCTGAATGGATTCGTAGTAGGATCGAGCAGTTGTTGCTCATTGACGAGAAGAGATTGGATGCAGTTTGTCATGGTCAACTCTATCAAAACAGAATGATCAAGGCATTCTTCAAGAAATTTAAGCCTCGTCGATTCACACCGGGACAGTTAGTATTGAAGAAGTTATTCCCTCACCAAGTTGAAGCCAAAGGAAAATTTGTGCCAAATTGGCAAGGTTCTTACATAGTTCATCGAGTACTCTCAGGAGGAGCAGTAATCCTTGCAGAAATGGACGGCACAATAAGTACAAAGCCGATCAATTTAGATTCCATCAAGAAGTACTATATTTGAAGACATTAGGAATAGTAGTTATTTCTTTGTACTTTTGCATATTTCTCCAATGTAACAGAATTACGTATTAGCCTGATTTCCCACGGCGGGATACGTAGGTAACCCACATAGGGTTCGGTTTCCCTTAGAAAATTCAAAACATTATCCTTTCATGTATTTAGAACTACACTCGACCTGACTTCCCATGGCAAGATATGTAGGCAATCCACATTGAATCCGGTCCTTTCATATTTTTACCTTTTCATTGTACTGAACTACGGCCTGACTTGATTTCACTTGGATACGTAGGCAGCTTGAGTCAGGCGCGGTCATTGTATTATTTTATTTTATCTTTTGTATTGAACTACGTTATGACTTGATTCCTATTATTAGGATACGTAGGCATCCTGAGTAAGGCTCGGTCACTGCACTACATATTTTTATTGTAATTGAACTACGCATAGACTTGATTCCTATCTTAAGGATACGTAGGCAACCTGAAAGGTTCGGTCTTACCTTAAGGAAAACCTCCTTTGCTCATAGTATAGCCTCAAAATATAAGAGATCTCACCACCAGAATCATCGTAGCATCGACAGTCAGAGCATCTCCACCCGATAGATAAAGCTACATGGGTCACGATCAACAAATGGAGGCTTAACGGATTTCCAAACGTGTCATAATCCAAAAGCGATAAAGGATTACTATATATACTTAATATATATGTAATATTTACGAAAATATAGATACATATATGTATTTTACACCACACTTCCAACTTTTCCACCTACTGAGAATCTAGATTCGGGAGTGATTGAGCAACCGAGGGAGTGTTGTTGAATTTTGTAAATAAAGCTGGGATTTCCAAGTCGATACAAATCAACACCCCCTCCCAACTAAGAATTTTTCTTTGAGTGCAGGAAAATAGGAATTGAAAAACTACATCAAGCCAAGCTTTGGGATAGGATCAGGGGCATCATGCGGCTTACCACTACGACATGAGCCAAATATTCTTCCCTTACTTTATTCTTCTTACATACATTTATACTAATCCTCACAAGCTCTAAGAGTTTTATTCAAATTCTTTTGCAGGTACGTTTTGAAGACCCGGGTCGAAAACTAAGAAAAGAGGATCCGCATAGGAAGATTAGGCTATTTACTCCTCCCAACAAACTTCGAAAATCGGAGAGTGCTGTCTGACTTCAATAAAGTCAAGCTTCTACATTCCAAAGGACTGTATAAAAGATAACAAAGTCAAGCTTCCGTATTCCAAAGGACTGTATATAAGCAAACAAAGTCAAGCTTCCACATTCCAAAGGACTGTATATAAGCAAACAAAGTCGAGCTTCCGCATTCTAAGGACTATAT